>NW_006208084.1:5874700-5894794 GCF_000334495.1 Tupaia belangeri chinensis | reverse complement strand
ACTCTTTCTGCCTCCCACCCTATTGCCACACTGTCTCCAGTGTCTATAACTATTTTCAAAGATTTTATGTCCTCCAGTCTTTCAGTCTCTACCTTAAAGTGCAGACAGTCAATATATGTTAAGTGGAGACAGATAATGTCTCTTTTTCATAGCCTGACTTGTTTCACTCAACGATAAATCTTCCATATTCATCCATTTTCCATCAAATGACAGGGTCTTATGGCTGAATAGTATTCCATGGAGTATATGTGCCACACTTTTTTAAACCATTCATCTTTTCATGGACATTGGGATTGGTTCCATGTCTTAGCAATTGTGAATAATGCCTTAAAAAACATAGATGTGCAAGTAATTTTCTGACTGCAAGCTCTACTTTTGAAGCAAAGGGATGTGGGATTAAATCTTGGAGGTATGGTCTTGGGAAAAATATCACTCAACCAATGAGCCTCGGTTTTCTCATATGAAAGAGTAAGGATTACCTCTTTGTTATTATTATTTTTTAGGGGTTTAATGTAACCATGTCTTTACAGCAGCTGTATAATTCAGCTACGTGACCAGTGAAAGTCTTCGGTGGGGTATGTGTAGGAATGTTTGGCAGAAGAACGAGGGTTCTAGGGCTGTGACTCTTGCTAAAGACAAGGAAATGGGAGCTCTGCTTTTCTTAGAAAATTCTAGAGGTGGGAAGTGGGGTAAATTTACCAAACACGTTTAAAAATCCTGATTCTCAGAAACCAGATGGACTACTTTTCCTCAATGGATGCCCAGGTCATAAGTATCAGTATCAACTGTTTCAATTGTTCAAGATGCAGATTTTTGAGCCAAGCCTTGTACCTACCGAATCAGAAACTCTTGGGTGGGACTGAGAAAGTGTATTGTGACAAGGGTCTTGAAAGCTATTGGGTGCTGAGACCATGTCTGCTCATTGCTGTACTTTCACACCTAGCTGAAAGCCTGGCACACAGAAATGCTCAATAAATGCTGGATGACTAGGGGAAAACAGATAACCAATGACATGTTGTGACATTACTCTTACAAATGGGGCAGAGTAAGAGGTCTGATTTCTCCCTTCCTTACATACCACTTAGGTTGCAAGTCTTCTTCTCTCTTCTTTTTCCTTTTGGCACTGCCTTTAAGGTCATAATTATTGATTTTGCTGAGGCCAGAAAAATGTGTGCTCGGGTCCTTTCTCTGCTTACGGAGTCCCAGCCTCTGAGTTAAATTTATACCCAGTAGTGACTTTCAGTCCTGGCTATCCTTTAGAATGACTGAGGCTTAGCCTTCACCTTAGACAAGTTAATTCAGAATTGCTGAAAATGATGTCCAAGTATTTGTAGTTTTCAAAAGCTCCCCCAGTAATTCTGTTATGTAGTAAAGTGGGGGGAACCACTGATACACAGTATTATGAACACCTTTAAAAAATCCCAGTGTTAAGTGCAAAAGGTGGAAAATGATTTATAACACAATACCATTTTAGGGCACTAAAATTTAATATACATATATACAAAACAAAGTTCTATATTTTTCAGAGACATTCAGAAATATAAGGCCATATTTGAAATCTGAGGAAGGAAGAATGGGGAGGGGCATAAGAGTGAGAACAGAGAATAAATGGGAAAATATAACAAGACAAAGGTCTTGCACAGGACTTAAAACCATAAACTAGAGAGTGTGGCTCCCAAACATCAAATCAACATGTCAGTGTGAATTGAACAGTTGCATGTACCAGACACCATATAATAGACTTATGTGCTTTATCTCTATTGATCCTCCTAACAACTATGTGATAGATAAAAGGGATCATTAGAAACTTCATGGAAAATTCATATTATGAGAAAACTATGCATGGATTTCGAAACATTTTTGCACCAAAATAAACTCATGTTAATTCCATTTTCCATGAACTTTGGAAGTGCCCTTGTATTACTAGAGTTGATTTACAGATAAGGAACATGAGACTTAGATAGTTTAATAGAATTGACTAAGTTTATACAACTAGTAAGTGACAGAGTTGGGTATAAACCCTATCTGCCTGGTCATAATCAAGGCCTTCTTTGCTCTATTCACCATTTCCCTTGGGTTTTCTTGAGTATCAGCTGGAACAAAAGCTTCCTTCCCCATCCCTCCTACTCCTATTCCTCTGAATGGCAGTACATATTTAATTACAGCCCTTGCTATGGATGGTAACAAGAATGATCATGCAATGCCCTGTGCCTGGGCAGAGAAGGCCTACATAGGACCTTTCTGATCTTGAAACCATCAAACCCAGCCTCAGTTTCCTCCTGGGGATCAGCCATGTTTGTTGGATTAGAAAGAAGCCTCCTATGGCTGGAATAGAGAAAGAAGATAGTGGCTACCTAAGTGGAGGGGAGCTCAGAGCTCTTCGGCTCTTAACCAGTATATCCTTTCCCTTGGTGCAGACTCAGGTTTTGCATAACTTCATATTCACTGCTCACAACATCCATCTCTGAGGACAGGATCTTTCCATCAATCTCAAGACTTCCTTGAAATTAACAATAATAATAAAGTATTTATTGAGCCAGACACAAATATCAGTCCATACTTTCTTTAGAGAAAACTGAGGACAAAAGAGCAGCTTGAAGTGATTAACATAGGCGGGACCAGAAGAGCAAGCCTCTTTCACCCAGTTGGCTCCCTCTAGAGGTGAGTTGAGTCTGGCTGCCACTACTCTCAATCGGATATTCAGGTTACCAGGTGGAGTTTGTTAGCCCAGAAGCACTCTCTCTGCAAAGCGTGCTCTAGCTCTGGGGCACACTCATAGGAGTAAAATAGAGAAGGTCAACCCAAGGTGGCTTTATGCATTGGCTGCATGAACAGCTGCCTTTGGGGGAAAACTCAGACAGGCTAGAAGCCTCTCTCCTCCTTCTTACTTAAAATATCTCCTGGAGGGTTGATGAAGGAGTGGAGGTGGAGGTTGCCAACATGGTGCAGAGATTAAGCAGGAAGGTGATCCAGGGTGATCCACATGAGAAGGTTGCTGTTTCATGCCTAGAGACCTCTCTGGGTACAGCAGACTTCTGGGGCCATGATCTGGGCTGGGAGTGGATTGCTGTGTCAGGCCCTGCAGAGAATGTACTCTCTCTCTCCTTCCCTCTGGATTTATTATTTATGGAATAAATAAACTTGGAAAAGAAAGAAAAAAAATTTTCCTTGCTGCATAGACACAGTGCCCGAAGTCATCCTGTTGGCTTATGAAATTATAGGCTTCTGTTAAATATAAATCTCTAGGACCGGCTGGTGCAGTGGTAAAGCAAGGCTCTGCAATGTTGGGCCATGTGGGAAGGTCCTGGTCTGCCTCCAAGGCCTCCCTGTGAACACCAGGCATATGCATACTCATGATCTGGGGCTGGCTGAGGCTGGGGGTGGATCATGGCATCAGGACCTTGTTGGAGTGCTGTCTCTGTGTATCTCTTGCTCATGGAAAAAGCAAATAAAATTTAATATACATAAAAATAAACTAAGGGAGTGTACAGAGAATAAGGGTGACTGCCCAAACTTTACTGTGACTAAAACTCAACTTGAAAACTTCCTGAGAATGCAGATTCATGGGTCCCAGGGTCAAAGATTCTGATCCAAGAGGTGCAGATTAGGGCCTGGATAGCTGCAATTCAGGTGAATCTTACACTGGTGTTCCCTGAACCTCTGTAAGAATAAAATTAGATTAGCCTGTCTTACAAAGATAAAGTCTAACCTTTGCCTCTTTTGTTTCTGTACTAAAGCAGATGCTGCTGAAGTTGTGGAAACCTGGGGTAATTTGTTAACACCTTGCAGGGAGCCCGGAGCCATTTGCAAGCTAGTCTGGCAAGCTAGCCCGGACCTTTGTAATGTAAAATTCCTCCCTTCTGCTAGCCCTGGAAACCCAGATCAAATGCTCCTGCAAGCCTGACCAAATGGTCGCCATAAGATTACCCTTGAAACCCCTTATCTTGCTTCCTCCCCTCACCCCACGGACTCATGTCTATATAACCTGAATACTGCTATGTTCGGGACTTCACTCTTAGCCATGTCTTGTATAACTGAGAGTGGAGTCCTAGCGCGCTAGCAATAAAGCCTCTTGTATTTTACATCAAGAACCGACTTTTGTGGTTGATTGGGGTCGCTGTTTCCGTAACACTCCGGTAAAAACCTTTCACCTCACTTTGAGAAACATGGCATTAATACAGACTCTTTAGTTTTAATTGGTTAATAAGACTCTTGACTCAGAGGTCAGCTCAGTCTACGCTGACTACGTCGCTAAGAAAATACAGACTCTCCCTCTGACTCGGTCTCTGCCTGATTCCGACCTGTGTTTGCTACTCAAGGCAATGAGTGGGGCTATGGAGAGCCCTACCTCAAGAGGGTCACCTTGAGATTTGCTGGGTTTTGTGTAAACAATCTTTGGGGGATGGAGAAGACCTTTTGCTATCACAGACCTCACACAGTCTTTCTCAGCTTCCTGGGCCTACTAAAGGTGGAACCGTGTAAAGAATTGTGGTGACACCCCTTTCATCTTACAACTTCACTAAATGTGGAATGGTATTACCACAGAGCGTCACATGAGGGCGCTCTAGCAAACTGACAAGAGCAAACGCAGCAGAAATGGGGAGGAGGGGATTATGTCAATTAATAGATGTTACTTTTTGTTTAGTTGTTCTTCCTTAGCCTGGAAGGTCCCTCAGAGCTTCTGGCTGAATGTGTATTAGGGCACCAGCTTATGCCCCGTGTGTGTGTGTGTGTGTGTGTGTGTGTGTGTGTGTGTGTGTGTGTGTGTGTGTGTGTGTGTGTGTGTGTGTGTGTGTGTGTGTGTGTGTGTGTGTGTGTGTGTGTGTGTGTGTGTGTGTGTGTGTGTGTGTGTGTGTGTGTGTGTGTGTGTGTGTGTGTGTGTGTGTGTGTGTTGCATACATGGAAGGGGTTGGGAAGTAGAGAGAAATAGAAGCTAGTGAGGGACCAAAGGAAGACACAGACACATTAAAATAATGAGCTTTCAGAGATCCCCTTCTTTGTAATTTGAGAGACAGTTTCTTGCACCATAATCAAGAGGCCTCCTACCCCTTTCCTTTAAGAAGGAAAAAATACCACTTCCCACAGGCAGTTCTCCAAGATGGGAAAGCCCACAGAGAGAAATGCAAATATTTGATGAGGGCTTGTAGGTACAGGTGCATCTGCTTTAGCTGGTTGGCCCTGACCTTGCTGAGCCATCAGCCCGCCCAGGCTTATAGCAGGAACTGAGAACCCTGTCCAGCGGCTCCTCAGGTCAGGCTCAGAAAAAGCAACTCAGTTACACACTAGTCACAAATGATCAAAGGGCATGAAATGCATAAAACAGCTTCATCTTCCCAAATGAATTATGGGACCAGAGGGCCCATTAGATCTGGAAGGATCCTGATTTTAACTGCTTATATAATAGTCAAATAAAGTACTGGGTATCGGTTTTGTTTCCTATATCCCTAGATTTTTCTTCTTACCTTCTCTTTCTCATCTTCAATGCAAGTCATTACGGGCCATGGGTCTCCATTAGTTCCTCCTTGTAGGCCTACTATTAGAAACATAAATTCACCTCTTTTTCACCTGGACAAGGCTGAGGAGCTGGATTAAAGCTGATGTTAAGGCTCTTTGGACTGTTCTGGATCCTAGCAGAATGACAGCAGATGAACAATAAGAGGACTTCCCCCTTGGGGCAAGCACAGTGGTCTCGCTATGAAGGCATTCACCCCTCCTATGGCTGCAGGATCAGATAACTGGCTTTAGTGGCTGCAGATTGCTTGACTGGACACACAAAGATGTGGCTAAGCTGTGTTCCAGGTACACATGATTGACTTTCTCTTTGTTCCCACTCCTGTGAACACATGGATGCACACACAGGCATACACATGTGCACATATGCTTGATCTTCTTGACCTATGAGCTTTGAGAGGCTAGCTGCAGGAATTAGACCAGGCATGTGTGTTGCCATCCTTACAGAGCAGCTAGTTTGGATGCCTATTAAATGACAGAGTGTAATGAAGTTGTTGCTCCCTGAATCTAAACCACCAGGTTTTATTTGGTGGTGGGGAGAGGTGGTAAGATGATGTTTTTTGGGGCATTGTCTATAGCACACAAAGATTCGGTTGGGATCCCATAATGGGTACAACTTTCTAAAGCCTCAATTGGAGGCACACAGATAGGTGGGGGCCTGAAACTGAAGGGTGCAGTTTCTAGACCAGCTCTGCCACTGGACTCAACCTGTGGGCTTGGGAGAGACATGTCTCCCCTTTGGGTTTCCTGTTCTTCCCCTGTACTAGGTGGTTTCTCTCTTTGCTCCTTCTAAGTTCCAAGGGTTCTATGAGTCCATCCCTCCCTGGGGCTCAACTATATGTGCACAGCATTTTTAGGAGGTCCTGACTCTTTCCGTATCATTGCTTCAGGACTTGTTTGAAATTTTACTTGTTCAAAAGATTTTACTTCAATGCAAGGTAAGTCTTTTCCCAACCTCTCAGGAATTAACCTATACATGTATCACTGACAGGAATTAAATGGAGCAGGTAAGCATAGGTTTGATTTCTGTCTTCTTACTTTGGACCTCCTTGCCCATCCATGTTGAAGCCCGTCTCTGGCTTTCTTCCTTATAGGTTACAGAGGACAAGGATCTCTCAGTAGGCTTGAACATGGTCTTTCTTCATATAAAATTTGAGTGAGCTCTTCCTTATGAAATCATTTCACCTTTTGTGCTTTTTAAAATATTTTTTGGTGTTGGCAGATGGTGTACTGGTTAAGGTGCTGAACTTTCACGTGGCCCACCATGGTTCGAGTCCCGGACCTAGCAGCTTGCTTTCTCACTTTCCCTTTCTCTCTCTTTCTGTCTCTCTGTGGTAAAATTTAAAATAATAATAATGATAATAACAAATTTAATTACTCTTAAACAATTTTTTTGAAATGTGGCTAAGGTAAAAAAACAATGACAGAACTCGAAAAACAAAGCAAAATTACATTAATCTCTCTTTTTAATCAACGGTAAATTTTTTTTTCAAGAGAGATTTTTGCTATAGGGCGTGTGCACTCACTGCAGAGACAGAAAGCAAGAAATCACCACCTAGAGGGGATGGTTGCACCACAATCCCTTCTCCTCCATTCTTCTCTCGGGATTTGGGGTACACATGCACACATACCCGGTGTGAGTTTTAAGCCACTGGGTCCGGGACTTGAATCATGGTCGACTATGTGGGAGTCCAGTGATACAACCATTATGCCATCTGCTGGTCCTGGTAAATATTTTTTTGAATATACCATGTGAATATAGATACCTTTCAAAAGAAAACTGAAGGACTAACCCCACAGTTCATTGGTTTAAGAGTGCTGAATCCTACATGATCAACCACAGTTTGAAGCCTGGCCATGGTGCTTTAAAAAACACCAGGTGTATGTGTGCGCATGCCCCAAATTTTGAGGGGAAAGAGAAATGGAGGAAAAAGGGTTGTGGTATGAACATACTCTTTGGGGCTTATTTATTTATTTTTAAATTTTTCTCTAGTAAACTCACACTCTCTAGTAAGGTCATACTCTCTGACAATTAAAAATAAAAAGCAAATTCAATGTTGACTTGATGTTGAGGTTGAGAATGTAAATACACAAAACTAATAAGGAGAACCACACATAGAGTGATTCATGATTATATTTTATGTGGTACAACTGACAACATAAATAATGATACGTGAAGGCCTTTGCTTAGCATTGACAAATAAGAACACAAACTGTTTTATGTATAGGCAAGGGGAGGGTGGAAAGAATTTCAGCCTTGGGACTTCCTCTCTGTTGACTACCAGGAACCTAATTCTGAAGTTGGATATAAAAGGGTTTTTGCTTTGGTCATGTTTAATATTTTTCAAAAAAAAAAAAAAAAAAGAGAGAGAAAAAGGGCAAAGAAAGAGGAATTTAACTTATTTTCTAATTTCCAGGTTCACTTTTGGTTTAACACAAGAATACCTTTAATGGATATTAGCATCTCTGGGAAACTTGTTGAAAATGTTGATTCTTAGGCCCTGTATCTTCAAATATTTGTTCTGTGCACTTTAAAATTCTGTACTTTAACAGGCATTCCACAATGATTCATATATCTCTAGTCCAGGGAGATTGTACTTAAAGAAACACTGACCTAATGTATAAAAGGACTTTTAAAATTTCATCAAAAAATGGGGACCAGCAGTTAGCGTAATGGCTATGTCGCTGGACTCCCACGTAGTTGACCGTGGTTCAAGTCCCGGACCCGGTGGCTTAGACTCACGCAGGGCGCGTGTGCGTGCGTGCCCAAGATCCCAAGAGGAGAGTGGAGGAGAAGGGATTGCGGCGTGGCCATCCCCCCTGGGGGGTGATTTCCTGCTTTCTGTCTCTCTCTGTCTGTCTGGCGAGCGCACACGCCCTATAGCAAAAACCTCTCAAAAAAAAAAATTCATCAAAAAATGGAATTAAGTACAAGTTTACTTTGATGCCTGGCCATGGTGCTTTAAAAAACACCAGGTGTATGTGTGCGCATGCCCCAAATTTTGAGGGGAAAGAGAAATGGAGGAAAAAGGGTTGTGGTATGAACATACTCTTTGGGGCTTATTTATTTATTTTTAAATTTTTCTCTAGTAAACTCACACTCTCTAGTAAGGTCATACTCTCTGACAATTAAAAATAAAAAGCAAATTCAATGTTGACTTGATGTTGAGGTTGAGAATGTAAATACACAAAACTAATAAGGAGAACCACACATAGAGTGATTCATGATTATATTTTATGTGGTACAACTGACAACATAAATAATGATACGTGAAGGCCTTTGCTTAGCATTGACAAATAAGAACACAAACTGTTTTATGTATAGGCAAGGGGAGGGTGGAAAGAATTTCAGCCTTGGGACTTCCTCTCTGTTGACTACCAGGAACCTAATTCTGAAGTTGGATATAAAAGGGTTTTTGCTTTGGTCATGTTTAATATTTTTCAAAAAAAAAAAAAAAAGAGAGAGAAAAAGGGCAAAGAAAGAGGAATTTAACTTATTTTCTAATTTCCAGGTTCACTTTTGGTTTAACACAAGAATACCTTTAATGGATATTAGCATCTCTGGGAAACTTGTTGAAAATGTTGATTCTTAGGCCCTGTATCTTCAAATATTTGTTCTGTGCACTTTAAAATTCTGTACTTTAACAGGCATTCCACAATGATTCATATATCTCTAGTCCAGGGAGATTGTACTTAAAGAAACACTGACCTAATGTATAAAAGGACTTTTAAAATTTCATCAAAAAATGGGGACCAGCAGTTAGCGTAATGGCTATGTCGCTGGACTCCCACGTAGTTGACCGTGGTTCAAGTCCCGGACCCGGTGGCTTAGACTCACGCAGGGCGCGTGTGCGTGCGTGCCCAAGATCCCAAGAGGAGAGTGGAGGAGAAGGGATTGCGGCGTGGCCATCCCCCCTGGGGGGTGATTTCCTGCTTTCTGTCTCTCTCTGTCTGTCTGGCGAGCGCACACGCCCTATAGCAAAAACCTCTCAAAAAAAAAAATTCATCAAAAAATGGAATTAAGTACAAGTTTACTTTGATGCAAAAATTTCTGAAATCCATGCAAGTTTTTTCACGATGTGCATTTTCCATTAGCTTTTTGAAGATCTTTTCATATATTTGATTTTGTCCTGTTAAAATTTTTCATTTCTTATTTTTCACTATTTAATGCATTCAAAGCTTATATGTATTATTACTATTATAGTTGAGCTTTATTCAATAACATTTTATAGATTGCAAGATATCCAAGTAAAGGCCATGTCATTCATCTTTCTAGTTTCAGAACTTGGGACATTCTGCAACACTCACAAAATGTGTTCTTGAATCTCACTGAACCAAAGGAATAGTTATATTGTAATCTCAGCCCTTCAAGTACATGGCTTCAAATTCTGAAAGACAAAATATAAGCACTATCTGACCTTTAAAGAGGCCAGGGGCATGTCTTTGCTCTAATTTGCACCCTTAGCCATAGATTTATCAGTAACATTTAAGTAGATAGTATAACAAGCTTGCTTATCTTGCTTCCCAGCTTGAAGGAAATGAAGGAGAATTAAAGGAGGAACCTAACAGCTTTTCCTTCTCTTGTCATCTCCCAGCTCCCATGGCCTCTTGCCAGAAATCCTTTCTCTAAAACCGTGTCTGTCCGGAAACTTACTTATTATCCAAGGCTCAGATCTCACTGGGAAGCCCACTATAACTATTTTCACCTTCTCTTCTGATCTTCCATGGAATTTTTGATTCTAGCAGTTCCTCTGAACCAGTCTTCACAGTGGCCCAGCAAATTTGTACCGCCTTGGCTGGCTCTCCTCCCACAACCTACCCTACAGTTACTGATTGAGCTAAAATCCTAGTTTCCTTTCCCCATTCTTTTTTCCCATATTCGTCAGATCTGCAGTAGGAAATGCAAATGATGTGTAAGTCTAGTACAGTATTGAAAAATCTTTAGTTTGTACTGCCCAGTTGTGATTCAGTTGTATCTAACTTAGTCTTATTTGTCTTTTCATATTCATCTTATCATCTCAAATCATCCTAAAAGTCTTGCAGATCCATCCTTTCTATCTCCACTGCTAGTCTCTCTCTGAAGCTTTTGCCCTAGTTTCCTGCTTGTTGTTTCAAGATCCCATTTGTTCTCCACTCTGTAGCCAAAGTGATCTCAAGATGCAAAATAATCTTATCTCCACTTGATGGTTTTCCACTTTAGGATGCATGAACTCACCAGAGGGAGAGAGAGACAGAAACAGTAAGAGGAAAGTGAGAAACACCCCCCAGGGGGAATAGCCGGGCCTCAATCCCTACTCCTCCATTCTTCTCCCAGGATCTTGGGCAAGCTCACACATGCCCCTGGTGTAATTTTTCAAGCCACTGAGTCCGGGACTCCAACTGTGGTTGGCCATGTCGGAGTTCAGTGATGTAACCGCTACACCATCTGCTGGTCCACCTGGTTTAAATGCTGTATGGCACCTCACTACTCTTTTAAGATTGATAAAGCTTCTCAATATTGACTACAAAGCCCTGCCTGGTATTTGCCCACTTCTCCAACAAGATCATCTTGTTCTCTTTGCTCCAGCCACCACGACCTTCTTTCCATTCTTTTTACTTTCTAAATTCCCTTTGCCTGAAGGACTTTTGCACAGACTGTTCCCCCTACCTGATCTTTTCCTCACCTCTTCATCCAAATAACCACTATTCACAGTGCATAACTAATCCTTCCCTAGCTAGATAGAGCCCTATTCTCATAATGCCATGGATCTTCCTTCCATACACATATTGCAATTTAGTGACATTTTAATTTTACATACATCCTGTGTTTGTTTTATTGATATCTATTTCTGCAACTGACTACAAGCTTCATCAGAAATTATGTCTGATTTTGCTCACCATTGTGTCCCAAGTATTTAGTCCAGTGTTTGTGTCTTTGTAGGTACTTGATAAGTATTTGTTGACTGATGAGTGTTGGCTAGATTTATTCAACAACATTAAATGTGACATTCACTGGGTATATGAACTTATATTAGATATTGCCCTTTGGTTATATGAACTTATATTGGATAGTGCCCTTTGTATTTAGTATTCCACCGTCTAGTGGGGCAAAACAGAGATGAAACTTCTTAATTTCAAGAGTCTAATAAAGGAATTACCATAGAGCCTGAGACCCAAAAGAGAGAACAATTAAATGCCTCCAAAAGAATCTATGGAGACTTTATAGAGTACGTGATATTTGGCTGTGTCTTGAAAGATAAATACAATTTTTCCAAGTGAAAAAACACTCCAAATCAATGAATAGTATGAAAATACCTGAAGCTGTGCAATAGCTGTGTGACAGGAATATGAACTTCTAGAATGGTGTTGGGTTGGGGTGGTAAGGTATGGATGAGGAACGGGCGGCAGATTAAGGAGAAAGGTTTTGCCTTATAAGGACATTGTACTGTAAGAAACAGAGTCAGTAGAAGTATAAATAAAATAAATTTGAGAATGCTTGTATATCAAATATGCTACTCAAACTGTAATGAGCAATGATGGAAAGGAAAGAGAGAGGAGCCAGAGAGAACAAAAAATTAAACAACCTCAATAGTTCAGATTTTTGAAAATGGGAGCTTGCACAAAGGCAGTGATAGCAAAGAAAGGAGGAAGATAAATTTGAAATATGTTTCAGAGGAAGAATCAACAAGACTGGGTGACCATTTGTGGGATTTGAGACAGAGGGAGAAGAGTAAGATAAGGGAGAAATCTAAGTTAAGCAGAAGAGTAAGATGGTAGAACTTTTAATCAGGGTAAAAAATATTCCAAGAAAAGTAATTTGGGTGTGAGGGAGATAAATAGCCTAGTTTTGATCATGCCTAGCTTTTAGATGCCAGTGGGCCATCTAGATAGAAATGTTCAGGAGAAGATTGGACAATGAGAAGGTTAAACACAAGTGAGTTCCTATAGCCATGTGTTACTTGGTTTGTTTTCTGACATTGGTGGTGACCTAGCAGAATACACCACTCCCATGCATATTTGAAAAGACAATAAGCAGTCTCTGATGCCTGGAGCCAGGTACATAGTCACCATAGCAATGTACCATTCAGACAATAGTTTAATTGAGGGAGAGTCATCATATACTGTCTGAATAATTTAAAATTACCTCTAGTATTCAAACAGAGCTTTAGTTTGTCATTAGCCAGCAACAGGTGGATGTTAGCTAGGCAAGCAATTATAATAGAACTCTTTTAAAATTTAATATTACCACAACAAGGCACAGAAAGACACCTAGAATGGATTATGGCATTCAATTACACTATGTTCATCTACAGATACTACTCAATATCCTGAGGTTTGGCTTGGGGGAGAGTAGCCATCTCCCACGGATGCCCTTCAATTTTAAATCACTTATTTATTTATTCACCTATGTCATGGTTGAAGAATCTATGGGTTCTAATTCATCTGGCAAGACGTGAAGAAACCAGCTTTGGTTCTTGCTCTTAGATAAATGCATGGGCTAGAGAGCCAGAAAGCCTTGGACTCAAATCTTGGTTCTGACATTTATTGACTGAATGAGTAAAATGTATTTCTCAATTGAATTTTATAAAACAAACAAACAAACAAAAAAAAAAAAAAAAAAAACAGAAGTAACAATTTCTGTTTCAGGGCTTTTTGTGATGATTTGTGGATCCTTTGGGAGAGTACCTGGCACCAAGAAAGTGTCCAATAGATGTTAGCTTTATTTCTGGATCTTGAAGTCTAGGGATTGCAAACTAAAGTATTTCGATTGATATTCAGTGCCTTAAAATATATTTAAACATGGACCAGCAGGTAGCATGGTGATTAAGGTGCTGACTCCCACATGGCTAACTCTAAGGTTCAAGCCCTGGGCCTGGCAGCTTGAAAAGGTATACCCAAAATCCCAAGAGGACAATGGAGAAGGGATTGTGGTGTGGCCGTCGCCCCTGGGGAACGATTTCTCATTTTCCTTCTCTCTCTCTCTCTGTCTCTTTCTCTCTCTGGTGAACATACAGGCCCTTTAGCAAAAAAAAGTCTTTAAAAAATTTGTGTGTGTGTGTGTGTGTGTGTGTGTGTGTGTGTGTGTATGTATGTATATACCCTTTAGCATTTCAGAAACCATCCAGTTCTTTAGGTCCTTTAATCCCCTTAGCCTTGGTACTCTTCCCATTCACACATTTTTATTAACCTCCTGGCTCTTATATATTTCTGCATCTACACACCACAGTATGACCCAATTTCAGAAAGCACTTCAGATCATGCCCTAATGATGGGAGGGAGGACAGTTTTTCCTGTCTTTACAAATAAGAACAATCTGACTGTATCAGAGCTGAATTTGAGTGATTAATAGCACCTAAGGAAATCTCAGTGAATCTGAAACTTCACCACTAAAAGATAATCCTTTGGATGAAGCACTAGGGAGGTGAGGGTATTCAGAGAGGCAGAGGCTAATAAAGTTAGCCTTCAATATGAGCAGCACTTTGAGGTTTAGAGATAAAACTCCTGTGTCTTTCTCTCTCTTTTTTTCAAGTTTATTTATTTCTTTCTTTCATGAGCAAGAGAGAGAAAGAGAGTATCCCCAACCAGGGTCTTGATGCTATGATCCAGCCCTGTCTCCACAGGCCCAGATCACTCAGTGTGTTCAGGGAAATCTCCAGATATGAATCCAAAACCTTACCATGTGGGTCAGCCTTGTAGGGTGTCATGTTTTACCACTGTGCCACTGTCTAGTCCTTCTCTCTGGATCTTTGACTCCTAGGAAATTATGGCATTTGTGTTTGAACTTGGCGGAAGAGGAGTTTTTATTTCAATTAGATGCCCCTCAAATGGGGCCCCTTACTGGGAGGCAGGCCTCTATGTGGTGCTTTATCATGGGTGCCCTTTTCTGACACTACCTTGCGTTTGTCATAGTTGGTCTTGGAAAACACTAGACTGGAGAGTAGAGAAGTCACAGTGGAAGTGTTCATTTCTGAACTTCCCCTTCTTCCATCGTTCACAGGGAACCTAAATTGGTTCATTTCCAGGAAGCAGGGGGCACAGCAAAAATAAATCCCTGAATGAGGCTAATTGTGGTCAATGACAGAGCTAGCACCACGGTGTTTTAAACATAAATTTAACTACTCGGGTCACATAACTGAGTTGAGCAGCAAGAGAGCAGAGAGTTCTCTGAGAGCCACTCACAGCTGTTACAGTTCATTCCAGTCCCTCCCGGAAAATTCCAAACAGAAGACATAAGCCCCAGATACTGTCCAACCTGTTTGGTCCTGATGTCAACCCCTAGGGAAAATACTTGATTGCGTCCGGGGACAAAGCTGGCTTATGCTGTTTTTAAATTAATTTTTTCTCATTAGGAAAAAATCTGTTGCCCATGATTTTTTTAACCTAGAAATATATCTATATGGCCAATTAAAAAGTGGTTTCATTTATCCTTGGTTGTGTATTTGTTACTTTGACTTGTTTAGCTCTAGTTTTATAATATTAGGTTGTCGGGAAAGTCATGACATATTTCTCTAGGCTGTTCTATGCAAAACTGTGTCATGACTCTCCTGATGACCCAGTATGTAGAGAGAACCTGGAGCAAGCATGGAAGTAGGGGAAGTGTGTCCACTCTTCTTTCTCTTCATGTTGCTCCTCATCCTCTTAATGTATCAGTATCCAATAGACTAGATCCTTGGCACTAATGGCTAAGCTACTAACTGAGAGCTAGAGATCTTAAGGAAAATCACTTCTCCTACAAGGCCATTGAAATGCCATTGACAAAATGATGAGTTGAACCCATTGATTTAGCACCAGTTAATGTGTCTTTCCCCCCTCTGCTGACCTCTTTATCCCAGAACAGGGTGAGCTGATACATAGACCTTCCCCTCCCTGCGACCATGGCAGGCATGACCAATTATATCCCTCATTCTGAGTCCAGATTAAGCCTCATGCCCTCCCTTTTTAAAAACTAATTATTTATTTGATTTTATTTACTATTATTATTTTTTAATTTGTTACAGGGCACATGCATGCATGAGAGAGAGATTGAGAGAGAGAAAGAGAAAGGGAAAGTGAGAAAGCAAGGCACCAGGCCTGGGACTCAAACCATGGTCAGCCGTGTGGGAGTTTAGTGCCTCAACCACTATGCTACCTGCTGGCCCCTTTTATTTTTTATTTTGCGGGGGAGAGATTTTCACTACAGGGCATGTGCACTCACCAGACAGAGAGAGACATAGAGACAGAAAGCGAGAAATCACCCCCCAGGGGAGATGGTCACGCCACAATCCCTTCTCCTCCATTCTTCTCTTGGGATCTTGGGCACGCATGCACACGTGCCCGGCGTGAGTTTCAAGCCACCGGGTCCGGGACGTGAACTGCAGTCAACTACATGGGAGTCCAGTGACATAGCCATTATACTAACTGCTGGTTCCCATCTGCTGGCCCTTTTAACACCTCGTTCTAAGCTAGCACCAATGGAATAGAGCTGTATTGAAGTAGAGTACCACCTTCCACTCCCACTTTGAAACTATTCAGACCCACTCTCTCTATATCATACTTGCTTATGTTAAAGTTGTTGTTTTCCCCTCTATCTTTAATATGGTGAGGTGGGACTTTTGGATATCTAATGCTTCTTTGACCTTAGACAATTTGTGAGCTTAACATTCTAAAACTGACCTTGTGTATTCTTACTGGGATAAAGATATTAAAATTAAAAATTGATACACAATGCTATGGCTGCCGGACAGGCTATTCTCTTTCTCAGTTCTTCAAAGTTTGAAATTCAGAAACTTCTCTATGCATTATCATGTCCTGGCCCAGGTATACCATGATAGACTGGTAGCGTCAAGACTCTTATTTCCCAGCATTGCAAAAATCAGGTCAATAAACACAACCTGTCTGCAAATATACATATTTGTCTGAATGAGTCTTATTTTTATCTGCTAGTGATGTGATACATAATAAGGCAATCAGAAAAATTCTCTAAATTAGGGAAAGGGTTTATAGGGAAGCAGGAAGGGGTATCAAAAATTGAAAGAATAAAAATGTCCTTGGGCTAGTCAGGTGGTGTGGTGGATGCCATATGGCTTACTCCCCAGTTTGAAAAATACACTGGTTGTGTGAGCATGTGTGGCCAGAATCATGAGAGAAGGATGGAGGAGAAGGGATTGCGCATGGCCATTCCCCCGGGGGACTATTTCCACTTTTCCCTTCTTTCTCTTACTCTCTCTCTCTGGTGAGTACATGTGCTCAATAGCAAAACTAAAAAAGAAAAGAGATCCTTAAGTTCAATTTGCAATAGAAGCAGAGCAGTAGTTATAAAGATTATTTCAAACCTATGGCTGGATCTAGGTGAAATAGCAAGAGAGAAAGAGGAAAATCAAAGGAAAAGAAAAAAGGAAAAGAAGAAAAAATGAAAGAAAAGAAGTACAATGAGTCCCAGAAGTTTATTCTTGTCAAAATGTGCTCTTATGCATGGACTATAAGTAAAGTGACAACATAAATTATTGTCCAAACCAGAACATGTTTGAGAGCGAAAAGGGGCACTATTAATTGTCCTGGGACAACAGCTGTAAGCTAGGCAGATGGTCACCTCAACCACAGTCCTCCCCTAGCAGACACTCCTGAGTGTGTGTGAGTGAGAAGACAGTAAGTGATTAAAATATATTGGAAGAGCAAACTCCATGAGCACTGTCTTTCTTCCCTTTAAGGGCCATCAGGCATAGGGTCAAAAGTCAGGTAAAGTCACAAGGAAAAACACTTAAAAACATGTGTACTTTCCCCTACCGATCTCTTGTTTATAATCTATTTTTGTTTAATTAATTTTGGAGTTCAGACGGTGGCACAGCAGTGCACCAAAGATGGAAATGTTAGCCATTGAAAAGACGTAAAATAATGTGTTGCTGTTTCTTTTTCTTTTTTAAGATTTTTGCCAAAGAGTGCACATACTTATCAGAAAGAGAAAAAGAGAGAGACAGTGGGGAAGGTCATGCCACAATCCATTCTCCTCCCAGGATTTTGGGCACACACATACACAAACTGCTGGTATGAGTTTTTAAGCTGCCAGGTCTGGGACCTGAACCACAGTCAGCTATGTGGGAGTTCAGTGCCTTACCACTATGCCACCTGCTAGCCCCTGTGTGTTGCAGATTCTTAAAGCCATTTCCAACCACCTACTGAAGATTCCTGAGACACTGTGGTTGTTTCAGGGTTTTGAGGTACACAGCACCTTCCAGTTTAAAGGCTCTTCCCCTTTTGTATACTTTCACATCTTGTTCCAAATCAGTTCAGCTCTGTCTTCCTCTGGAATTCGTCTCATTTCCATTCTATCCTGGACTCCCATTGTCCATGCCTGTCAACACACTGTATAGCTACATTCCATTGGTACCTTCTACCACTTCTCTGGGATCTCTTAGAGAACTGGAACCAGCACCTTTATATTGCCAACATTTCACCCAGGGTCTAGGTGCTAAATAAACATTTGCTTAAAAATGGAGTGATGACTAGTTCTAAGGACTAAAAGAACATTTTAAACAAAACAACATCAAAGCAGTTTATTTAAACTCTCTCTTGGTAACAACTTTGGCTGGGTAATACTCATTTGAAGGTACATTTGAATTCTGGCATGTGGGTGTTTGAAATGAGCTGTATTATTGTATTGGTCATAATGAAGAATAGAAGTTTTTTTTTTTAATTGATATATCTCTAACCACAATAACAGCAGCAACAGCTAACCTTAACTGGCCACTGACTTCATGCTAGGTCCTATAACGGAGACTTCCAGTTGCCTGCTAACACCCAAGATTTTCTTCTTTCTTAATAACAGAATCCCTGTTTCATTGGTGGTGATGATGAGTATATCTGCAGTCTCCCTTGGGCTGGGTGTGAACTGTGATCATGCTTTAGCCAATGAGATAAACATAGAGGGAAGTACTTCCAGAGAGCATTTTAACACATGAACAGACATTCTAAGAAGACTCTTTTTCCCATTCCCAATTTAACCTATTAAGGGTTTTTTTTTTTAATTATTATTACATAATACTATAAACTGGGTGGTTTATAAGTAACTGAAATGTATTTCTTACAGTCCGGAGGCAAGGATGTCCAAGATCAAGGTGCTGGAAGGTTTGGTGTCTGATGAGGGCCTACTTCCTGGCTCATAGATGGTATTTTCTCACTGTGTCCTCACGTGGTAGAAGTGGGTGAGGGAGCTCTCCTTCGTACGGGCATGAATCTTATTCATGAGGGCTCTACCCTTGTCTTAATCACCTTCCAAAGTCCTTGCTGCCTAATAACATTTTGGGAGTGAGAATTCCAGCATATAAATTTGGAGGAACATAAATAAGCATTCAATTATACTGACACTTGGAATGGACTAATTCTGGAACGTAAGAGTGTCTTGAAGATCTAGTTTTTCTCTAAAATGCTGGAGCCAAAAAACAGCAAGTTCTGGGCTCCCAGCAACTTCGTGGCTCCCAGCAACTTTGTGGAACCGATACATGAGACCATAGTCTGCTCTCTCCAGATCCCTTTTACATTTGGAAATGAATCCTGCAGTAAGCTGTGTTGTTATTTTAGATTTTCTGTTACAGGCAGCTAAACCTATTTCTAGTGACTTTAGGCATTTTATAGAGAATATTTATTTCAATTAACCTTCACAATACTCTACGTTAGATGTTTTGTCCCGACTTTTTATTTGAGGAAATCATAGCTGAGCTGAGTTTTAACCGTGACTGCTTGGCTCCAGATCCTGCTATTATATGAGGATGATCCTCCATTTTCAACAAATCCATCTTCCCCTGCTTACTTGATGTCATTGATGACATCCTTTTCTTTTTTTCTCACAAGTCTATTTATTTACTTCTTCCATGATAAGTGAGAGAAGGAGCACCCCAAATAGAGTCTTGGCACTGTGATCCACCTGCAGCTCAGCCAGCCCCCATCATGGGTCTGCACATACCAGGCATATTCAGGGAAGTCTCCAGACAGAAACCAGGGACTTTCTCATGTGGACCAGCCTCACAGAGCGTATCATTTTATCACTGTGCCACTTCCTGGCCCCAGGTTTTTATATGTTTCTACATGTTTCTTTAGCTCTTTCTTTTTTCTACTTCCTTCCATGTGATCGGAGTTTATAGTTGGGCCAGAAACCAGGAAGACTTTGTCCCTAAAGTTTTCAGATGAAGAATGAGGCCTAATAACATGTGGCTCAACCAGAAGGAATTACTCTATTACTCTCCTGGCATCTGTATAGCTGAAGTTTTGTTTTAGAGAGATGCCAGCACACCCTTTGTCCTGTTTTGTCTTTGTGATGCTTTGAGAGCAAATCAGGGCTGCTGCTGTTTCTATTACTTACTGAACAAGAAGCCTGGGCTCCCAGGGTTAGCTCTGTGTACAGCCAGGATGAGGTCACTGGCCAGTTTTCATTTTGTATTCCAGATCCAATACTTGAATCACTGTCCTATCTGGGGAGTTTAGAAGACCAATTAAATCAGTAATACCCCAGGAGAATTTTAGAATTTAGAAGAACCTCTCCAATATCATTCTCTTACTAGATTTCCTTTTGTTGGATTCTAATTTTTCAAAACATATATGGATATTAATTGGCCAGGGCTTTAAATGTGATTA
>NW_006208084.1:5865497-5874428 GCF_000334495.1 Tupaia belangeri chinensis | reverse complement strand
AGAGCACTTTAAAAGAAAAAAAGAAACCCAGAGAACATTACAGGATTTTTTTTTTTTCATCTGCTTTTTGGGATATAAAAGGGCCACAGTCCAAATGTACTTTATCTGGACTTCATCTGACACATCTGATGCATTTGTAAAGAGATAATTCAATTTCCAATAAATATCTCTTAGATTCCTTTGAAAGACATTAAACTCAACCATATCCTTGCCTTTCATCTAATGAAACCCATTGTACCTCTTAAGAGGATCATGTCATTTTGCACATCAGTGAATAAGCCTCTCAACTCCCATTTCCACTCATAGCAAACTCCCTTGAGGTCAGCGCTTGATGGTTAGACACAAAAGGTCCCAATGTCCTAAGATTCCTCAGATGCCTGTTGAATTACCAGAATGCCCATAGACCGCAAATACCTAACAAAAGGGATTTCTCCTCCCTATCACCCCCCACTCCCACATTCTCACTCCCACCACAACTAAAAGAGAAAAACCCTCACTTCAAACAGTGCACCTGGCTGTAATCTTTTCTACTTCAACTAATTGCTATTTGGAGTGGCATAAGGTCGGGGGACAGGGGAGGGGGTGGAGATTCCAGCTAATAATGAAGTATCAAACCACAAAATGATTTCATACAGTCTATTGTTCCATTCCAGGGCAGCCAACATTTTACATTAATTTTCAGTTGCAGGAAATAGAATTCTCATACAAAGAAATACATTCCTAACAAGGTATAGGAATTAATTTTCAAAATGCATTTCATACAAAGGCAGGCCAAAAGTTTCAAGTTTGTTTCAGAATTGCAGAGTGAGTTTTACAGATGTCTGAAAATTACTCAACTTCAGGACTTTTAAAAAGCATTAATATTCTTAAAATAGGAAAATTCCAGTTTTTATCATTGGTCAGGGTTTTAAATATACTTTCATGTTCATGACTATTTTCTTTTTAATATGCTAGTGTAGGCATGTGCTTACCAGAGAGAGAGATAGAGAGAGAGAAAGCAAGAAAACACCAAGCACGGGGCATAACTATGCCACAATCTCTTCTCCTCCATCTCTCCTTTGGAGATTTTGGGCATGCACGCACATGTACCTGGCAAGTCCCTCAAGCAGCCAGGTTCACAACTTGAATCGTGCAGTTGGCTATGCGGGATCTAGCTGCCTTAACTACCACACTACCGGCTGGCCCCAGAGACTATTTGTTTACTATTCTATCAGTTAGATTGCACATATATTGTGGACAGAAACTGTTTGGGGTCACCATCACATCCTCAGTATTCAGCAGAATCCCTGGTGCATACCAGATACTCAACAAATCTTGTTGACTATACATGAATAAAATTGTAGGACTGTCAACCATTCTCTGAACATTTCAAATAGTATGTTGTTGTCCAATGATCTAAAAGGAAGGGACAAAAGGAAACAGATTTGTAAAATTCAGTAAATTTTGTTGTTTATAGAACGACTTAACCTAAGTGGAAATATTTTCACATAGAGTAATAATAATGATTACTAAAAGCATAGTATTATTAGCAGCAAAGGTAGTGGGGCCATAGTAGTAGTAGTGCCTCTTAGTGATTACTGTGGGCAAAGTATTGCGTTTAGCTGTTTTCATAGATTATACTGCACTTTCACAGGTTCTATGTGAAATAATTATTATATATATCCTCACTTTACAGATGGGAAAACAGAGATATAGACATACAAAAAACTTTCTCCAGGTCACCCAGCTAGGACGTAGCAGAGCAGGGACTAAATTTCAGTTTACCTAGTAAGTGGATTATGTCTACTGAAGTTCATGTATTGTAAACTTAATCCCCAGTGCAGCCATGTTGTAAGGTAGGACCTTTAAGAAATGATTAATGGATTAATGCTGATACCATGTGTTCTAGTCCATTCTGGTGCAGATAACAGAATATGCCTGAGTCTGAGTAATTTATAAAAACAGATTTATTCATGTTACAGTGTGGATTTCCAGCGTCCAGTGGCCACAACATGGTGGAAGGCAAGCATATATGCATTTGTGTCTGTGTGTCTCTGTTCTGGTCTCCTTCTTTTTCCTTATAAACCTGCCAGGAGTTAATCATGGGACCCCATCCTGATTATCCTAATTCTAATCTCTCTCTAAAAACCCGACTTTTTAACCCTATAGTCAGATTAACTTTTCACCCTCTTAATCCTATCACAACCAAACCACAACACATGAGTTTTTGCAGGACATTCAAATCAAAGCATTGTGAGAGTAATTAGTTCTCATGAGAGTGGTAAATATGAACTCACAATTTTGGGTGAAATTGTGGTATGTTGGTTAAGGTGACTGGATCCCACATGGCTGGCTTTGTGGTTTGAGTCCCAGACCTGAAGCTTGAAAAACATGCCAGGTATATGTACATGCATGCCCCAAATCCCAAGAGGAGAATGAAGAAGGGATTCTTTTTTTTTTGAGAGATTTTCACTGTAGGGCGCCTGCGCTCGCCAGACAGACAGAGAGAGACATAGAGACAGAAAGCGAGAAATCGCCCCCCAGGGGGAATGGTCACACCGCAATCCCTTCTCCTCCATTCTCCTCTCGGGATCTTGGGCACGCACACGCACGCACCCGGCGTGAGTTTTAAGCCACCGGGTCCGGGACACGAACTGCGGTCAACTACGTGGGAGTCCAGCGACATAGCCATTACGCTAACTGCTGGTTCCCAAGAAGGGATTCTTCATTCATTCTTCATCCCTTAAGGGCTGGGTAATTTCTTACTTTTCTTCTCTCTCTTTTCTCTCTATCTCTCTCCAGTAAGCATATGCAACCTACAACAAAATTTTTAAAAAGGAGGGGGGAACCCAGTTTCCTTCCTCTCTCTCATGTGTTCTCCTGCTCTTCTTCCTTCTGCCATTAAAAGATGCAAAAAATAAGGTCTTTGCCAGATGTCAACAGTTTGACACTGGACTTCTCAGCCTCTAGAACCATGAGAAATAAATTTCTGTTGCTTATAAATTACCCAGTCTATGATATTTTGTTATAGCAACAGAAAACAGCTAATACATGACCTGTAGCCCATACTGCTTTTCCTTTCCTTTCCTACAGCATGTTAGTGGTAAATACTGCGATTTGACCCATCAATCATGTATCCCCAAATACCTGCCCCCTGACTTTCCTCTCCTCTGAGACCGGAAAACCAGGCTCTTCATTTCCCAGGATCCTTTGCATCAAGACTGGCCATGTGACACAGTTCGGGATAGAGTTGCAAATAAAAGTCAACAGAGAGAGACCGAATGGGGACTTGAAAAAGTTCTTGATTTATCCGAGAAAAGAACAAGTATAGCTATGGCTAGCATTCCCCTGCTTCTCATGTACTTTCATCCATTCTTTAATGTGATATTTGTCTGGAGGTGGAGAGACCATTTTATACCATAAGGCCAAGAGAATCACAGGATAGTCAGCCCCAACACAGACCCACCAGACTGACTGGTTCCTTCCACCTGTGGACTCTCACAACAGGAAACAAGCTCTGATTTGTTTCAGTACTGTGGTTCAGTTTACTGTTATGTGTAGCTGAAACCATGTAAGACTAAAGCCTAATTCTAAAGTTAAAGCTGAGGACCCAGGAATCTGTGTCAGGGGTGACCTGAGGAAATAGGGTTTTGGTGATGAAAAAGAGTAATTTCCTCACTTGTGTTGACAGCAAATTTTGTAGAGTGGGAGCTATGAAATGTCAAGTCAGATAGAATGCACTAGATTGTCAAATAGGGTATAAATATCAACATTTATCATCATCTCCCCTAATTGTCATAGGTCATGAGTGCTGTGAATAAGAGTGTTTGTTGATGTTTTGCAAATTGATCAGATTAAAAGAAAAACTCATAGACATAAAGGAAACCTGATAATCCACATACGGGGGCCAGCAGGTGGTGTGGTGGACTCCCACATGGCTGACTGCGGTTCAAATCCTGGATCTGGCAGCTTGCTTTCTCACTTTCCCTGTCTCTCTCACACACACTCTGTTCCTCTCTGGTAATATTAAAATAAATAAATAAGAATAAAATAATTCTTAAAAAATATCCACAAAGACAGAGCACTACTGCTCAAAATGTTCATAAATGCCTTAAAACCTGCCTAAATAGCAATCTAAGAATAGGAAGTTTCGCCTATCCCATCTTTGTATCTTGCTATTAGCTCTTCACTGGTATGTGTTGGGTCTTCTGTTATCTTAGAATGGCCTCCTTCATTTTGATAGAAAGTTCTTAGCCTTTATACATGAGAAATAGTGTTTATTCTTCTGTACTATGGCAATTTGTCGCTCCAAATTATTCAGTTCAATTCACTTTTTGTTTGACATTATGGTAGATAGTTTGGGGCTGTATTTCTTGGAGTGCTATCTTCTTGACAGTTGGAAGTGGCTTGATAGTTTCCAAAGAAAAAAATGCTGACCTAAATTTATTCATATTTATTCACAAATTTCTAATGAAAATAATTGTTGTTATCAGAGAGAATCCACATATATATATTATTTATCATTTTCTGGTGACACATGGTTTTATATATATATTTATGTGTGTGTGTATATATATATATGTGCATATATATATATATAATTTCTTTCATGAGAGAGAGACAGAGAAAAAGGGAGATTCAGGTACCCCCAACAGGTCCTCAAATTATGACCCACTCCCAGCCTCAGCCAACCAGGATCATGGACACATGCATGCTTTCCTGGAGTGTACAGGGAGACCTTGGGATGTCAACCCAAGACCTTCCCACTTAGCTCCAGCATTGAGTAGCATTGCATTACCATTACACACTGTGGCTGGCCCCATTATATTTTTTAATGTTTTTATTAATGTTCACTTGACTAGTATGTTTTCACCTCATTTGTATATCACTGTTCACATTTGCTGACCCCTCATTTCTCATCATTATTGTGTGGCCTTTTAGTTACAAATCTTAAAAATAGATCAGCAGCTCAAAAGTGACTCATTGAACATAAAGTTAGTGATGAAAATAAGTTAGTAATTACTAAAACTCAAAATAATGCTTTTGGTATAAAGTAGAACTTGAGTGAAAATGTAAATGTAGGGACCAGCAGATGGCATAATGGCTATGTCGTTGGACTTCCATGTAGTCAACCATGGTTCGAGTCCTGGACCTGGTGGCTTAAACTCATGCCAGGTGTGTGTGCATATGTGCCAAGATCCCAAGAAGAGAATGGAGGAGAAAGAATTGCAGCATGGTCATCCCCCCGGGGGGTGATTTCTCGCTTTCTGTCACGACTAACCCACAAGCCCCAAAGAAAAAAACCCCCCAAAAAAAAAAAAAAAAAAAGAAAGAAAAGAAAATATAAGTGTATACAAGGGGTCTTCAACAAGTTCATGAAAATTCATATTATGAAAATACTATGCTGGATTTCAATAAAATGTTGCCTCCAAAGTCTCTCATGCCTTAATTACATTTTTTCACTAATTTGAAGTACCCTTGTATGTCCTGGGACAGGTGGATATGTGCACGAATGTGATATGTTTTCCAAAGTTTTCCCTCCTATTAACCTCTGCACAGAAAGAATGGAAGTGAACTTCTAAGGGTACAATTTACTATAAGCAAATGAAACCTAAGTCTGACTTTAAAAATAAATGAATGAAGGTTTGGTTATATTACTGAAGGTTTGGTTATATTATTCTCCAACAATCAGGCTATTATATGTTTGGAAACTTTCAGAAAACATGAAACAGAACATGAAAAACGTGAACAGAAAGCTAGCAGAGGAGAGAAGTTGCGATGGATTTACTGTTGGATGAATCTATTGATGTGCAGAGTATAAGACAGCCCTTAGCCTTTATGCAGGTCACATCTGAGGGAAAGTGCAAGTCAACCTCTTGGTCTGTTGAATTGCTAAAAGTCCCTGACACCGGAAAGGACATTTTCCATGCAGTTAACAGCTATTTTGTGGCCAACATGCATTCGGCGAAAGGTGGCTGGAATCATCCTTAAAGTATTACTATGAAAATAAAAGAGCTTGTACCAAATGCCAGTTTACATACTACTTGATTCAATGACGGCTGGCAGAGGTGGCTCCAAGGAACACTGTTGACATTGTGCTCCAGAAGAATACTTGTCTGTATATCGCTGAAGTCGTACAGTAAGGAGACCTGACACTTTGCCTCCTGCTCTTAATTCAGGCTTGAAAGAAATGGTCAAAATTACAAGTCAAGCCAACTGCACTTAATGAGTGTATGTCTTTTCTAGCTCTGTTATTAACTGAGCAATGAATAATATATAACATTCTGGTTTTTTGGCACTGAAGTATGTTAGCTTTTGAGGGGGAGTGTGTTCTTACCACTTTTGCGAATGTTTTTTAGATTTCTTGCTCGAGGGACAAAATAAAGTCTGATCCCAGAGGTAAATTTATTTTCTCTACTCTTCTTTCATTTATATCTGTAGCTTAATAACCATTGCATACATTAGTAAATGAAGGTGAAAAAAAGGAGTATGAAAGGAATGAAATACAGAGAAAAGCAAAGAAGAATTAGGATTAGAAGGAGAGAGAGGAAATTAGTGCCGAATATAAAATCCTCATATTAGCTTCAAATTGAGGAACCCAATGAGTATTACTCTAATTATGCTGCAGCACTGACAATAACAAAAGCTAATGTCTTATAACAGCATACATTTATTTCTCTTACCTGTGGGTTTATGGGTCAGCTAGAGTTTAGCTGATATGATTGGTCACAGTGAGGTTTACATGATTGGCTCTAGGCAGCAGGTAAGGCTCAAGTGTGCTCCAGGTGTCTCATTCTGGGCCAGCAGCCGTGTAAGCTATATTCCTTCTCTAATAATGACAGAGCCCCAGAGCCCATGCAAGCTAGTCATGAAAGCTCATTTAAAACTTATTTTGTAACCACCAGTACTCCATTGGCCAAAACAAGTCACATGGCAAGCTCAACATCAAATTGGCGGGAAATGTAATTTATCTACTCCAGTGAGAGGCCTTGCAAAATTACAAGGCAAATGACATGGATATATTTACGCTTTAAGAAAAGATGAAAGAATTTGGAGGTTAATTCAGTGTTCCATAAATAGGTATTTGAAAATGGAGAAATCATATTTGATAGTGGAGGCCACTGGCACATTTGACAGCATGTGAAATGGAGGGTAGTGAATGCTAAGATCAATTCTGGAATCTTGGGATATGTCTCAGGAAATATAGGATAAGGAGAATAAAAAAGAACAATTGGAACCAAAAATACAAAAGAAAATGACCTCATTAGTCATCTTGAAAGAAATGGTAAAAAATGGTAAAAATGACAAGTCAAGCAAATTACACTTAATGAGTGTAGTTTTTAAACAGATGAAAGTCCTACAAAAATTCTTAATGGTTCTAGCACAGGCATTTCATGGTTCCCCCCGCCCTACTCTCAACCATCTATCTTCTTTCTAAGCCAGAAAAGCAAATTGGAATATCTGCTCAAGTCCCTGATCCCATTTTCTTACCACTCGATTCCTATTATAACCGAAATAAGTATAAAAAAGGGGCAGAGTAGAATTAATCTGTTTTCTTTTAAGCTTTTAACACATACACAATGAGGGGTTATTGACTGTTCTACAAAGCCTCCCATGTACAAACACATACACATATGTTTAAATTTAGTATATGTTTACTATGAAGGATCTTAAGTATCACATGTTAAATGTATTGTATGGTCACTCTTATGGAATAATTCATGCTCACTTCTTTTCTGTGACTCATCACTTCATAAGCACTGGGAGGACCCTGACCACAGCTGTGCAGAAACTTCCATAATAAAACCATAATGGGCACTGCACAAATTGCCTTTTTTAGATTTGGGGTTTCATTGCAATTGGGAATGTTGGACGAATTTCCTTGAGGCTTGGCATGAAGAACTTTCAATTGCTCTTTGCTGAATCTGGTATATGGCTTTAGGTAGAAAATGCACTCTAAATCCAGTGCTAGTTTTGCTCATGGGTAATAGACTCTGGAAAATTATTTGTGGAAAGAACTATTTTTCCTTCTTGGGCATGCATTGAGAAAAGAAAGTGACAGTTCGGTTCAAATTTATTGAGCATCTACTACTTGCAATTGGTTTTGTCACTTCCCTGCTCAAAAATCCTTATTACTAGAGTGTAAAATTTCTGATATGGTATGTCAGTTAAATATTTATTGCTTCTTTTTTTTTCCAATTTGTTATGAGGTGAGTGCTCTCACCAGAGACAGAGAGGAAGGAAGAGAGAGGGAAAGTGAGAAAGCACCCGCCATGGGTGATGGCCATACCTCGATCCCTCCTCTATTCTTCCAGGATTTAGGGTACATGTACACATGTGCCCAGAATGTTTCTCAAGCCACCAAGTCCAGGACTCAAACTACACATTCAGCCACAGGATTCAGCCACCACAACTACCATGCCACTGGCTGACCCTATTTATTGTTTTATATTTTCCCTATTTAATATACCATGTGGTTTCTATCTTCTGATTGTACCAAGACTGCCACCCATGGTATTTAGGGATCATCGCAAACCAGTCCCAGCATCTCCCCAGCTTCATCTCTCAGCTTTCCTCTCCTCAACTTTGATTTTTTTAGTCTTACCTTCTCTACCCTCTGACTAGAATCACCCTTTCCCTGCTTTTCTCTTCCTACACTTTTTATCCTTAAATCCCATCCATTATTCACACATCAGAAAGAAATAATTTCTTCTGGAAAGACTTTTCTGAACCAGTCAATACCGGGTTGAGTGTTTTTCCAAACTTTGAGTACTTATCACTCTGTATTGTAATTACCAGTGTATTTTTCTTCCCACTGTGAAATAAGCTCCTGAAAAGTATAGAGCTTACATCATTCCTGTTATAACCTTAGCTCACAGCCAGTTCCAGGCACGTGTACCTGATGCTTTTTCATACTTGCTGTCCTGAATGACAGTGCACCTATATGTAGGG
>NW_006208084.1:5855050-5865466 GCF_000334495.1 Tupaia belangeri chinensis | reverse complement strand
CCTGCCGCAGATTAGTGCACACAAACCTAGTCAAACTTCAAAAGTGAACTCTGAATTAAAAGGTCAGACAAAGCTTGATGGAGAAAGCAGTAGTGA
Source organism: Tupaia belangeri chinensis (assembly GCF_000334495.1). Taxonomy (NCBI): domain Eukaryota; kingdom Metazoa; phylum Chordata; class Mammalia; order Scandentia; family Tupaiidae; genus Tupaia; species Tupaia belangeri. Next base: position 5,865,370 of record NW_006208084.1, on the reverse strand, counting down.
GACAGGGACCTTGAAGGGCTTCGTGAGGCAGAGATGAGCAGTTAAGGATGGAGAGAACAGAGTAAACAAATATATAAAAGAGACTTTATTCATGGCATATCCTGGACATGTAGAAGGAAATCTCATTGTTTTGGGATGGTCAGGTGTGTGATGGGGAACCACATTGTGGCCAAGAAGTGTGACTATGAGATTTGAGCCAGATTCTGGAAAGTCTCCAATGTATGCAGGAACAGCGGTTGCAAAAATGTGGTCCAACAATTCCAGTATCGCCTGGGAATTTGTAAGAAATGCAAATTCTCGGGATTCATTCCAGAACTCCTGATTCAGTTCTCATGCATGTTAGGGTTTGAGAATGACTTTTCTAAGGTTTTAGGATTGTTACGTCTGAACCCAAACCACTGATGCTGTATTTGTGTTTACTATATGACATCTTCCCCAAATCTCCATAGGGAGGCTGTACTTCGAGGTTAATTTGCCCAGATAAATAAAATGTGGTGCATTCCACTGGCTTCTGGATCATGTGTCAGACATCTTCAGAGAATCTGACCTCAAAAATCAGCCCCAGTCCATAATTTCTGCATTAGCAGGGCCCATCCTCTCTCCACGTCCCAAGTGTATCAATGGGCCAAGCTTTCCCTCCTTATAAAGATTGTTTGTGAGATTCCTTGCCTTCACATCTCCAAAGAAAGGTCAAACTCTTAGAAATGGTTTGTGTTGGCCTACTTGGCAGTTGAGTCACAGACCACTGCTCTTCCCCATCTGTTCCCTTAGTATTCAGCAATTCTTACACTGATGTCCACATTGTCATTTAGAGAAATAAGTTCATCTGTCCAGGGAATTCACAGTGAAGTCCACCATCCCCCTCCCCTATCCTCATGGAGACCTAATATTTAGGAGTAGCAAGATGATGGTGTATTAAATCTCATTCAGTTGAACTGCCCACTTTTCTCAAGGACATTCCTGATTTGCTTTTGCTGTGGACATTTGCTTTCTTAAATAATCGAAACTCCATTCCTTTCATGCATTCTTTTATTCCTTTCTTCCTACTCTCATCCATCACTAAGGTCTAACTATTTAGTTATATGCTCTCCTAAGCCCTGCCACTTTATTATTATTATTATTAAGAGAGGTTTTTGCTATAGGGCATGTGCACGCATCAGAAAGACAGAGAGAGACAGAGATACAGAAAGCAAGAAATCACTCCCCCGCCCCCCAGGGGAGATGACCACGCTGCAATCTCTTCTCTTCTATTCTCATCTCGGGATCTTGGGCACATATGCACATGCGCCAGCGTGAGTTTAAGCTGCCTGGTCCAGGACTCGAACTGCAGTCAATTATATGGAAGTTCAGCAATGCAACCGTTATGCCATCTGTTGGTTGCAGCCATGGCACTTAATTTTGAATTGCTCATCATTCTCATCATGCTCATCATGTTTTGTAGCAGGGTCTGGAACGTGGTAGGTGATCAATAGCTTTTTTTTTTTTTTTTTTACATTTATGACCAAAGGAATAATGTAATGTTGTGATGCAAGTCATAAGAATTTACCTCTGAGTAGTAGCTCAGGGCCTGGAGTTGTGTAATAGTAGCACTCAATCAATTATTGACCCTTTGTGGAAACCATTACCTCTACCTGGACTGTCTTCCTTCTGTGTCTGGCTCTACTAAAATTCTAGTCCTTTTTCAAGATTCCAACCATAATCACTACGTAAGATCACAGAAATTGTGCATATCACAAGGATAGGGGATGCCATTCACATGGTTTGTGATGTGAATGGTAGCCCCTAGAGTCATAGGAAGTTATATGAAGGCCCTTTCCAGCTCTAGAATCTCCTGAACCAGGAAGCTTTCCTGGATGTGGAGAGTAATCTTCATGGAGGCAATGAATAATCTTCATGGAGTAATCTTCACTGGGTGCCAGTGAGACAAAAATCACGGCAAGCGATAAATAAATATTTGTCAAATACATGAATGAGCTCCTCAGTCATGAAGAGGCAAGTGTCCTCTGTCCTTCTTACCTTGTCCTGCTTCTTGTTAGGTAGCACTTTTGTGTGTGGAGTGATGTTCACATGCTGTCATAATTATGATGCAGTTCCCAGTGATTTTGGACCTACTTGTTCTTTTTTATACTGTAATGTGAGGGTTTAAGAGCGCCTGTAATTATAGAATTGGAGGCCTTATGTCACTTCTATACCCAGGTGGATCAGCTCTCCATAAGAAATTGTGCACACCCATGTTTTAATGTGGCTTGGAAGTTTTACTTCAGGGTGTGGTACATGTAGTTTAGGCCACAAACCGTGGTTTCTGAAAAGTTCTGTTTTGAGAGTGAAGGCTCTGGAAACTTGGAAAGGAAGCATGAATAACCTCTAATGGAGGACAGTAAAACTCAGAGACTGCCAGTCCAACCCCAAAATTGGACTCAACTGCATGCCAGCAGCGCTGGCTTAAATCGTATAAAAGGGTGGTGTCCTATGTCCTCAAGAGTTGGGGTAAGAGAGGGACTGTGTCATCAATTCAGGTGAGGAAAGTTCATCCATGTGGTAGAACCATCTGGAACACGTGAGTACATGTTCTGTGTATTAAGGGGCCTCAGACAGATCTTGTAGGATCATCTGCTCTTTTGCAGAGCCCAAAAATCCATCCACACTTTACTGGACACACTTCACTTGATAGAACATTTAAGCAGAAATGTTCTGTGATGGCCTGAAAAGCACTCAAGCAAACTTCCAGTGTAGAATTCAGGATAGGCCAGAAAACTATAGATGCTGGGCCCAATTTGATTTGCATTCTGTTTTTGTAAATAAAGTTTTACTGGAACACATCTATGCTCATTGTTTACCTGTTGCCCTTAACTGTTTTCACTCTACAATGGCAAAGTTGAATAGCTGAGACAGAGCTGGGCCACAAAATGGACAATGTTTCTTCTCTAACCTTTTATAAAAAAAGTTTGTCTATCTTTGATTTAGGACTTGAAGCCACCCTTTGCTAGTAGAAGGTAAGATATTGTAATTGTGCTTCCTTAACTATTTTCTTCAATAGATTAAGTTCCATGACAGCAAAGAAACATCACTCATGTCATCTTCCAAGGAACTGGTACATATTAAGTGCTTATTAAATATTAGTCAAATTTATTGTTTAGGATTTAAAAGGTGGATAAAGAAGAGGAAGAAATGAAATATGTTCTCAAGCAGTACAGAAATCACCAATCCTTTGAAACTCACATTGATTTCTTTGAGATCTACACATTAATATTTGTTGTTTAACTTTTTACAACTGGGAGCTTGAGAAAAGTATGTTAAGAAAACATTTGACCATTGATATGTATGCACCTAATGGCTACCATTTTAATTTTAGAAATGTCTGCACAGAAAATTGTGACCTTTCATATGCAAGAAAAATATATTTAGCAAGCCCCAAATACCTTTCCAGGAGAATTTTAATATCATGCACTTATCTATTGTACTAGTCGGCTAGAATACTACTACAAACTACACAGACTAGAGGACTTAAACTACAGAAATGTATTATCCCACAGTTCTGGAGGTTGGAAGTCCAAGATTAAAGTGCTGGTAGGTATGGTTTCTTCCAAGGCCTCTCTCCTAGGCTCTGTCTTATCACTGTGTTTTCATATGGTCTTTGTTCTGTGTGAGTGTATCCCTGATGTCTCTCTGGTATCAAAATTTCCTCTTCTTACAAAGACACCAGCTGGATTACATATAACAATGGTCATGTTGTAATTGCGTCTTTAAAGACCTGTCTCTAAATGCAGTCACATTCTGAGGTGCCAGGTGTTAGAGTTTCAATGTATAGATTTTGACAGGGCAATTCAGCCTGTACCATCTACATAGCCATATATACTTTCTTTTTATTTATTTTTTTTTCTGCAAGTGTTAGCTGATCCTACTAGTTGGTAGAATGTTCTTTCCCACCTTTTCTACAGGAAAGATTCAATTTTTTTTTTTTTAATTCAGGGCTTACTAATTACTGTGTCCCTAGTTAAACCACATACTCTATTTTAAGGTCAAAGTTTTTTCAGTATAAATAAAACATTTAAATGTTTTCAATGCACTACATATGTTTAAAAATGGGGGATGGGGTGATGAAGCAACTACTTAACCTAAATGTTCAGCCATAGAGGATTGATTAGGCTCATTATAATAAAATAATAGTCTTTTTATTATTATTATTTGCAAGAAGGCATGTGCGGGACCAGCAGTTGGCATAATGGCTATGTCACTGGACTCCTATGTAGTCGACCACGGTTCAAGTCCTGGACCCGGTGGCTTAAACTCATGCCGGGTACATGTGTGTGAGTGCCCAAGATCCTGGGAGGAAAATGTAGGAGAAGGGATGGCGGTGTGGCCATCACCCCTGGGGGGAGTGATTTCTCGCTTTCTGTCTATCTCTCGGTCTTTCTAGCGATCGCACGCGCCCTATAGCAAAAAACCTCTAAAAAAAAAAAGGCATGTGCACTCACAAGAGAGAGAAGACAGAAATACAGAGAGAGAGGGAAAGTGAGAAAGCATCCCTCCCATGGGCAATGGTCATGCTCCAATTCCTTCTGCTCCATTTCTGCTTTGGGGATTTGGGGCACACATGCACATATACCTGGTGTGTCTCCCATCTTAACCACTGTGCTACCTGGTGACCTGCTTATTTCTAAGTTTCCTTTTTTTATTTTAAATTTACTTTATGATTTCGGATTTACATTTAATCATTATACATCTTTACAACATACACTAATACACTCCGGTTTTTCTTTTGGTCACTCCTGCCCTGACCCCGTTGCCCATTGCCCTCCCACACTGTCTCTAGTATCCCCAGTCGTTCTCCATATTTTATGCCTTTCAATCTTTCAGTTTCTGTCACAGAGTGCAGACATTCAGTATATATTAAGTAGGGACATATCATGCCTCACTTTCATAGTCTGGCTTACTTCACTTAGCATTAAATCTTTCATGTAAAAGTTTTTAAAAGATATTTAGTGATCCTGGGCCAGCAAGTGGCATGGTAGTTAAAGGCACTGGGTTCCCACATGGCTGACTGTGGTTTGTGTCCTGGACCTGGCAGCTTGCTTTCTCACTTTCCTTCTCTCTCTCCCTGTCTGATCAAATAAAAAAAGTAATAATAACAAATGGAATTAAATAAATAAATAATTCTTTTTTTCCTCTTTAAATTTATTTATTTTTTACATTAATTCATTATACATCATTACAGTATACAAATGAATTTTCCATCCAAAATACACTGTATATTGGCTCAGTCAAGCACATCAACATACGTGTTATCAGCAAATAATTTTCCATTTTTTATATCTTGTATACTTTTTTCTTTTTTTTTTGCCATCCTTGATTCCCTATCCCTGACCCTCTGCCATGTCCCACCCTCCCCACTCATTGTCTCTGGTATCCATGGTTGCATTCTATGCCTTTCCCCCCCATTTAATTGATTTGCTAGTGAACTTAATTTGTCTAAACATTTCCAATAGCTAGCACAGCTGATATATACCTATACATGAACCCAAGTCTGACTTTAGGCATAAACCTCAGTGAGTAGATGGGGCTGTATAGCTTACTGCAGTCATCAAATATGCATTTTTAAAAAATTTTGATACAAACAGTTTTACTGTTTTTTTTTTTTTCTCCTGCAATTTTTTTTTTAATTACTTAACATTCATTCCCTGAGCATCATCACAACATACTAAGTGTGGTTTCCCATCTAGAATAGACTGCATAGTGGCTTAATCATGCATGTTATCATCAATAATATTCCATTTCTACTTTCATATATATGTATATGTATGTTTTTTCCCCATGTTTGACCCTCTGCCCTTTCCTGCTCTCTTATTACACTATCGCTGCTATATACAGTTGTCTTCAATTCCTTTTCCCCCAACATTTTGTTGATCACACAATATCATATGTAATCTAACTACTTTCAATAGCAAGTTCAGCTGGTAATTTTGAGAAAGCAGTTTTGACCTGGTAACGATATCTCCTTGAAACTTAAAGCCTAGAAACAGGTTAGTATTCTGTTCAAATAGTAGGTACATGAACCTATTGACAGCTCAAGACAGGACAAAAATCCTTTAAAACCGGAACACAAAGCTTAGAAGAAAAGCAGCAATATTTTAGTCAAGTCACAGAATGTTGTTTCATCAGTTCAGTCTCATGTCCTTAATCTTTCTTCTGTTGTGGTTTGATCTTCCGGATTGAATTCTGGGATATAATATTCATCTCCAGACATTGTCCCTACAATTAAGTTGTCCATTTTCTTAGTTATTGAACTCTTATTTCTGTGTGTCTGCATTTAATTTTACTGACATAGCACTACCTTAAGGACTTCTTGGAGATCTGGTCTGGTGCTGGTAAATTCTTTTAGGTTTTGTTTATCTGGGAATGTTCGTGTCTTTTCTTCCCAAATGAATGATAATCCTGCTGGGTACAGTATTCTTGGTTAACATTGCTTTTCCCTTAACACTTTCAATATATTTTCCCATTCTTTCCTTGCTCGCATTGTTTCCAATGAGAGGTCTGCTGTTAATCTGATGGGATAGCCTTTGTAGGTAACTTGCCATTTTTCTCTTGCCAATCTTAGTATCTTGTCTTTGTCTGTGGTTTTGGTCAATCTGGCTATAATGTGTCTTGGAGAAGATCTTCTTGGGTTGATTCTTTTTGGGGTCCTCTGTATTTCTTGGGGCTGAATCTTCGAGTGTCCCTCTAGGTTTGGAAAGTTTTCTTGCAGGATCTCATGGAATAGATTATCAATGCCCTTATGAGTCTCTTCGCCTTCTGGGATGCCTATTATCTGGATGTAGGGACGTTTGATGGTATCTAGTATTTCTCATATATTAGTCTCAAATTTTGGGTCCATTTTCTCAGTCTTCAAGGTGGATTTTTCTAGGCTAGCAATTTTCTCTTCTACATCTGAGATTCTATTTTCTGTATGATCTAGTCTGCTTTTAATACTTTTAAGGGAGATTTTGACTTCCTGCATTATAGCCTTCATCTCTAATAGTTCTATTTGATTCTTTTGTAAAGTGTGAAATTCCTCTTTTAGATCTTGCATGAATTTCCTCACCTCCTGGAACTCGACAACTTCTTTCTCCTTCCTTTTCAGCAGTTCATTGTCTCTCTTCTCTTCCATCTCTGTTAGCTTTGCCATTATGAATGTTCTGAATTCTTTATCAGACATTTCCATGATTTCCATTGAATTGTGTGTGGATGAAGAGGAGTTATCCTTTTCCCTTGGAGGAGAGGTATTTTCCTGCTTTCCCATATGTCTTGTGGTCCTGCAGCAATTTCTAGTCATTGGGTTGATGGTTGGTTTCTTCCCAAACTTGGAAGTTCAATCTGAGCATTGAGGAGCACGCAGAAAAGAAAACAGAAAGAGAGAAACAACAGCAACAACAGCCAAACACAAACACGTGAGTTCTGTGTGCTGGAGGCCGAATTATCAGTGGAAAATCTTCATTTGTTTCCCCAAAGTGGCTAGTTCACAGGAGCCATGAAGTTGTGTGTCTCCAAGAAGGCCTGTTCCCTTTGCCTCTCCTGGGTTGGGAAGGGGAGAGGGAATTATCCATAAATAAATAATTCTTTAAAAATATATATTTAGTGATTCTGAAGGCTCTGTACAATATTGCTAAAGAGGGGGAGCAAATTATGAAACAAAATTTATTCACTCATTTAATAAATATTTATTGAGCAGGTCAGGCATTATTCTGGGGTATAAGGATTAAGTGGTAAAAAAGAAAAATATATGCCTTCATAGAACTTAAATTACATTGAGATGAACCAGCAGTTGATCTAATGGTTATGTTGCTGGCCTTCCATGTAGTCAGCCATGGTTCAAGTCCTAGACCCAGTGTCTTAAACTCATGTCGGGTGTGTGTGCATGTGTGTCCAAGATCCCAAGAGGAGAATGGAGGAGAAGGGATTGCAATGTGGCCATCTCCCCTGGGGGGTGATTTCTCACGTTCTGTCTATCTGTCTCTCTCTGTCTTTCTGTAGCAAAAACCTCTCAAAAAAAAAAAAGAACTTAAATTACAGTGGGAAACACATTTGATAACAGGTAGTGTAGTGCACAGAAGGAAAATCAAGCAGAACAGATAGAAGAATGGCAAAGGGAAGTGATTATTTTAGCTTGTGTGGTCAGGAAGTCCTGTTGGAAGAGGTGACATCTGAGCATTGATCTGATTAAGGGGAGAATACTAGTCCTTGGAGGATCCAAAGGAAGAACATTCCATAAAGAGAGAATGTCAAGTGCAAAGTTCATAACATGGGGACATGCTGGAATGTTTAGAAAATCTCAAGGTGGCCAGTGAGGATGGAGCAGAGAGAAACAAAGGCTTGTATGCCAGGAACAGCATGGTACAACTCCGTAGAAGTAATGCAGTACAGACATGCAAATGCAGGAGCAGATGATGGTGTAGTAGTAGTGCAGGTGAACCTACATGAAGGGTCTTGGATTTGCGATACCGGGACCTCCTTAGGCACCACCAGGCATATGCTGCACCCCAATATCCAGGCCACTGAGATTGGGAGTAGACCACAGCATGAAGACTCTGTTGGGAGTGTTCGTCTCTCTCTCTGACTCTCTTTCTTTCTGACCCTCTCTCTCTCGCTAATGGGAGAAATAAAATTTTTTACAAATTCAATGATAGAGAAAAAGGTTTTAAGGAGATATTGCAGGAGTATTACTGCAATCTTTATTCCCTTCTCTTGATTTTCTGAAATGTTCTAATTTATTTTTCCTCATATATGTATTACTTTGGAAAGAAAAAAACAACAAACACATGGCTTGGTCTAAGACTTGCTGCAGAGCTCATTACCTTTGCCCAAGAAGCTCTCGATGATCTCATGGTGTTGGGTGTTTAGACAGGCATTATGCACATCATTCCAGGAACAGAAGAGAATTTCTGGCTGGGAAAGCCAGAGGGAGGTGCTTTTTCAGATGCTCTCACACAACCAGAGCAGATCCTGATTTACAGTTACCAGGAAAGGTGTTAATGTCTCCCCTCAGTGGCATTTCTGCACGATCAGTGAGTGTCAGAGGAGTCTAATGATGACCTAATTGGCAACAGAGATGGGAACAGATGTCTCACCTAATAAAAAGCCTCTGTGTCTAAGGAGTGACATCTTTTGGACTTAGTTGGGCTTCAGGATTTTGTGTGACCCCTTTTGGCAGTGGTCATTAATCAAACGTGCTGTGGATTGTTGCTTGTCATGAGTACCAAGGCCACTGGGTAAACTTGGTCTGCTTGTGCATGCTCAGATCACTTTCCCTAAACCCGGACCTAGGCAGTGTCTTCCATCAACTCACTTAATACACATACAGGTTAGCATTGAGGGCTTTTTTGACACTGGTTCTGAATAACTACTGTAGCCAAACTCCACTCACCCATTTGCCCTGAGTCCCTGGTGGGTTCACAATGGATCCTCCTTTCCCCAGATTAAAGTAAGTGCAGAGATGTTACTGGTGCTTATCTCTCCCTTAACAAAGAGGGGCTGTGTGTGGTGTGAAGTGAGCCAGCCTGGGGTTCCATCCCATGGCAGAAACGGGAGCAAGGGCATCCTGTGCAGGGATGGTAGAGAGGAATTGCTTCGAGATACAGATACCTCTTTTCCCTCCTCCTAAAGTACACCCCACCAGCTAAGGTCATGATGATGGTTATCACCTTGCAAAGGCAAAGGCATTTTATCTTTCAAAGTTTTGGTACAATTAGCTATGTTTATGAACAGAGTACTCTACTGCTAAGAGAATAGTCTCTTTACAGAGGCCAGAGCAACCAACTATCAGAATCCAGGTGTGTGATTGAATGTATAAAAGAAATTAAAATTTAAAAAAAGAATAATAATCCTGGGGCCAGCAGTTGGCATAATGGCTATGTCATTGTACTCCCGTGTAGTCAACTGCAGTTCGAGTCCCGGACTGTGGCTTAAACTCATGCCAGGTGGGTATGCGTGAGTGCCCAAGATCCAGAGAGGAGAATGGAGAGGGATTGCAGCATAGCCATGCCTCCGGGGGGAGGGGTGATTTCTCACTTTCTGGTGAGTGCTCAGGTGCACTATTCCAAGGCTAAATATTCAATATTCATGAGGCTCCACTCAGAACACCAGCTAAATCTCCAAGGCCTGTATTCTGAAAGTCTAATTCCTAAGCTCATAAAGTCGTCAATGAAAAAAAGGAAATAAAGCTGCATGGTCAAATTCTGGCTTCACTAAGTTAGACAAATATAGTCAGATTGCTTTTCTTTTTTTTTTTTTTTGGGGGGGGGGGGGTTTGGGGTTTTTTTTGAAAAAAAAAAAGTGAGACCAGAGGCC
>NW_006208084.1:5848902-5854479 GCF_000334495.1 Tupaia belangeri chinensis | reverse complement strand
GGTGGTGTTTGTGGCTTTATTTAGAAACAAAGAACGTGCACACGAGCCGTCTACTCGTTTTCTTCACTGCGCAGACTGGCGTTGGGATTGGTGACTCTGATGGCCAGCTGGGCTGCCCGTTCCACGATGGCCTTGCGGTTCTTGAAGGAGACGTTGTGGGCGATCTCAGCACAGTGGGACTTATTGCACATCAGCAGCACTTCCAGCTCCTTGACGTTGTGGACCAGGAACTTCCGGAAGCTGCTGGGCAGCATGTGCTTCGTTTTCTTGTTGCTGCCGTAACCGATGTTGGGCATCAGGATCTGGCCCTTGAACCTCCTCCGCACCCTGTTGTCAATCCCTCTGGGTTTCCGCCAGTTGCGCTTAATCTTGACATATCGGTCTGACTGGTGCCGGATGAACTTCTTGGTCCTCTTTTTGACGATCTTGGGTTTCACAAGGGGCCGGAGGGCAGCCATGACGCCGGGTAAGAGATGGCCGCCACCTCCACAGGCAGCGCCGAGGAAGAGAGAAGGAAGGCCAGATTGCTTTTCTGTAGGACTTACCAGAGTGTTCAATGGAGTACAATATAATTATACTCCATCGAAATATAGTTATATTTTAATATTAGCATATATATTATTTTTACTTAATCCTTTTTATAAAAGAGTTATGTTAGGCAGAACTCAGGTCAGTTTTTAGGCAAAAATTAATATACATATAGTTTTTAAAGTGTTTAGTATTTTGTGTTTTATACATTTCTGAAAATGAAAATTTTTGAATTTTTTCAGGCTCCCCATTCCTCTCATCAATTATAAACATAGTTTTATGAATCAATGCATGTTTTTTGAATCTATGAATGTGAGGATAGATGGATAAAAGGGAATGAAAAAATATACAGCAAAATGTACTCAAGAAGCATGCTGCTTCTGACACAACTCTATTTTTATTGTTGTGTGATTCTGCTTCATTTCCTGTTATTAGTACACTTATTGTTGTCAGAGGAAGCCAATTTATTTTAATATTGGCCTGAGCAAAACATAATTAGGAAGAGGACCTGCTATCAAAAAGGAAACATGTATATGGTGGTCCAAAGACCAATACTCAGATAAAACAAAACAAAACAACCCTCAAACACACACGCATGCACGCACACACATGCATACACACACAAAGGAATCCTCACACAGTCTCAAAACATCGTGCCAGGCCAATGAAATAGACACTCCAAGGAAAAACACCTCGAAAACATGATTTTTCCAAGGTTTTGGCTATCTCTAGTTTTACTCTGAAGAGGGAAAAGAAGTGGCATATAGAAGGGAGAGAAAAGAAGAGGACTGATGGGAATAGCTCAGAGCACTGAAAAGGGGCTGCAGGGTGAAGGATGAACTTTTCGCTCCTCCCCCTAGTCTTCTAGTTTTCCCAGGGCCTGACATTCTTCTAAGGACTGAAGCCTGAGAGCCTGAAAGTCCAGCACATTTATTCATGTGCCACAGCTTCTTCCTTTCTCACTTTCCTTCCTCCTACATTGACTCCCTTTCCAACAGAGGTGAGTCTTCTTTTTGTGTGAGATGTGCACTCACTTGGGAAGGATGGCCTTTGCCTGGGCCACCATTGACAGAGCAGTGCACCACCACTGTACCACCAAGCTAGTCATAAAGCCCGTGGTTTTAACCACCATCCTAATGTGCTTCATTTAACTTCTTCAGGTCTCAGGATTCTTATTCCTAAAATAGAGATTATCCATGTTTTCACACTGTGTCCCCTATAGTTATTCTTGGCACAGTAGACAGGAAGATTGTACCAGTGAAGCTCAGGCTCTGCTGTCAGAACCAGAGACACATAATAAATGTCTAGAGGCAGCCTGTAGAGGCTGGTGTGGATCTGCTCCACAAGGTCTTCAGGGATTAAAGCTTCCAGCTCACCTCTATTCCATCTAGAGGAGAGGCCCTTGTCCATATGGTCCAATGTAGCAGGTAGAGCTTCAACCCTCATGTCTGTATTCCAGGCAGAGATCGAAAGAGAAAGCAAAGAAGAAAAAAGCCAAAAAGGTGCAAACTGCCTATGTTTTAAGGATGATTTTTTTTTTGAGCCCCCACCACATTTCCACCCATTGTCCATTGGCCAGATTTAGTCATGTGTCTAGTTGGGAAATGCAGTCTTCGTTCTGTGATCCTATGTGTCTAGCTAAAATTTTGGAGGTTATATCATCATGTAAGAGGAAGGAATGGATTTTTGGGCACAGCACACAGTCTCTGTCAGAGTAACTTTTTCGAAATATAAGTTCAGTGCTGCTTAAAACAGTATAAATTGGGACCAGCAGATGGAGTAATGGTTATGTTGCTGGATTTCCATGTAGTTGACTGTGGTTCAAGTCCTGAACCCAGTGGCTTAAAACTCACACTGTGTGTGTGTGCATGTGTGCTCAAAATCCCAAGAGGAGAATGGAGGAGAAGGGGTTGCAGCGTGGCCATCTCCTCGGCAGGTGGGAGGGGTGATTTCTTGCTTTCTGTCTCTCTGGCAAGTGTTTGTGCCCTACAACATAAATCTTTCTAAAAAAAGTGTAAAGTCTTCCCAATCACTCAGGCTAGAAGCCAAAACAGTATATAGCCATGTACAGTGTTTGACAAGACTTTCCATGTCTTGTCTCTGTTCTCTCTCTGACCTCATCACCTATGCTTTCTGCCTTCTTCACCTGGTCACACTGGCCTCCATAGAACCTTCCGCCAGGCTCATCCCTCAGTTCTCAAGTATCAGAGCCACCATATGCAAATCCTATGACTCTATGTACCTCTTACTTGGCTTTATTTATTTACTTATTTATTTTTACTGTGAGCTAGAGAGACAAACACAGATGGAAAAAGAGAGATAGCACTTCCAACAGAGTCTAGACACCATGACTCAGCCCCAGCCTAACCAAACCCTGGACCATGGAGACATGTGCACCCAAAGCACTCAGGAATACCTCTGGATGCAAACCTAGAACCTTCCCATGTGGCCCATCCTTGCAAAGACTCTTTTACCACCAAGTAACTATCTGGCTTGCCTGACTTTTTCTTTGATTCCTGCTTTTATCCTCATCTTACCCCACCTGACATAGTTTATATTTATCACATATGCTTAAGATCTTTTTCCTCCCATTTGAACAGAAGGTCAATGAGATCAGGGATGCCATCTGTTCTACCTACCACTTCATATCCACAGGACCTAGAACAGCACCAGGTACTCCATAGGCATCCGACAAACAGGGCTAGAAGTGATGAATGATGGATTGAGTACACTCCAGCTTTATCTATCTTCCAAAGTTTGGGAATGGATGAATTGAGACACACACTCTAAAAGGGCTTTGAAAACATAAAGAGCCAAACATAAATGATTATTCTGCTATTCTTCGATGTCCTCCGGTTTGTAAAACAGTCTGGTAACTGTGAAGAATAATGCAAATGCTGTAGGCCATTATGATTTTGAAGTAAGACACAGTAGGATAGAATCTCTAGTCACTTCTTTTGAAATCACCAGAACGATTTATTCTTAGTTCATTTCTTCCCTGCCTTTGGTTTTGAATGAACATGACTTTCTTGTACACAGTTCCCTAATACATCACTCTGTTGGTTTATTTCCCCTTAAGTAGCATGGAATTGAAGTCTGAGACTGTATCAGGCTGATTTCAGGTCTCTTTTTCTTCCCTTTGTGCCATCACAGTGGGGGAGAATTGTCAAGCTGTGTCTGGGCAAGTGAAATGAGGAGACCAGATGGTCAGAAAGAAAGGAATTTCAGTCCAGGTTTAGGGGAAAGCTGGGGGCAAAACTTCTGCATAGTTTTTGACCAAGAGATCAGAGCGCTCAGCACTGGGGGTATATTACTGAATGCTGGGGTTCACCAGTAAATGTTTGCAAGATAGAAGGAGTTCCTTTTTGTGTTAATCTCCTAGGACATTCTGCCAAAACTTCAAAATGGTTTTACTGTGCTGGAATTTTAGTAATATGTGGCTTTTAGTTTCCAGAGACCATTGATTTATGTTAAACACAACAAAAAAGGGGAAAAAAGAAGAAGGAGGAGGAGGAGGAGGAGAAGAAGAAGAAAAGAGGAGGTAAAGAAGTTATTTGGGGCTTTTGCTTTTAGCAGAAAGTTTTAAAAAGAAAGAAAACAAAATCCAAAATTAAAAATGAGGAGGAAAGGATGGAAGGAAATAAAGGAGCAGAAGAGAAGGTGATTTTTACCATTTCTATTCTCCCCACAAAAAAGGCAGTGAGTGCAAAACCCTAGACACTGCTCATGTTGAATTGAGAAGTGGCATCCTGGGCTGTCTGGCAATGAGGAGGGGTCAAGAGGCAAGAGATAGGAAGTCAGGCAGTCGAAGGTGGCAGGAAGCCAGGCAGGAAACAGGCTGAGTGTGAACAAGTGTCTCCATGGTAGGGACAGATGGAAAAAGAGACTTCAGAGAAATACTGCTGAGAAAGGAAGATTCTGACTTCTTAATATCCTCTGATAAAGCATTTCATCGTGGCTGGTGCGTGGCAGTCCTTGTGTTTATGTGCTTATTGCTGTGTTCCATGTATTATAAAATGGCAAGGCTTCTGTGCTGTGTGGCCTCATAGTTTAAATGTTACCCAAAAGGCATGAACAGGAGACACTATACAAGGGAGGTCAGAGTGCCCATAACACTGGGGTTGGCTGAACTCCCTTGGGTTTCATTCTGATCATCTCTGGAATGCTATGTAACCTAAATAACAATGTGGTGGGTTTCTAGCTAAGATGATAAAGCACTTTCATTTGGGCATGATGGCATGGATTGAGTTACAGTCACCACTGAGAAGATAAGAGGTCCAAGGCTTGATGAGGTTGAATGGCTTGCCCATGGTCACTTAGCTAGCTAACTGCGAAACTGGGTATGGAACCTGTTTTTATGTCTCCTAATGTGTTGTCTTTTCACCACATTATTTATGTGAGTTGGTTATCAGTGTGGATTGAGCTTGTGCTCTGGAAGACCCTGTGGGGAGAGGCTGAGAACAAACCAGAACTGATCTTTCCCCTCGAGATTCTTCTCATCTAAGAAAGGAGACAGGATGCATACAGGTAAGTGCATCTGTGAACAAATGCTCCCACATACATACAACTTAGCTAGATGTTAAGACATTCATGCATCCTAAGGGTATTGTTGGAAGCTTCTGGAAGTTAATCTCCGAGGATTTGAAGAGACTCAAAAAAATGTACTCATTGGCTTGGCTGTGGAAGTTATTCCAGATATTAAGATCCATGTAAGTGGGAGCCCGGATTTGGGCCAAAAAAATGATTTGACTGGAGAGAAGGAATCTGGGATTGAGATTTGACCAGTCACTGGGAGAGAAGAAATTAAACAGCCTTAGGAAACTTCCCTGGAGTGATTTCTCTGCTTAGATAATGGCACTTTTCAGACTCCTTGTAATTGGGATCGAGATAAAGAGAGACGTCTGAAAAAAAGTTCTCCTAATTGTCATTGGGCTTCTCTTATAACTTTCTCAGTATGGCACATGTCAGACTTTGAATGTCTGGGTCTCTTGGAACTACAAATACTGTCTGTGTCTGGATAATCTCCTCCAAACCAGAGATGCTAGATAG
>NW_006208084.1:5841606-5848614 GCF_000334495.1 Tupaia belangeri chinensis | reverse complement strand
AGGAAGTGGAAGCTTAACATTGAGACAAGGCCACCCAATCTCTTGCCTTGGACATTGTCAAATTACCTGTTCAGAAAGTGTCAAGGGCAGATACTAAGACCCACCTTTTTATGACACAGTGAACTCCACATCCGCTAAGAACCCTCAGAATTCTCTTTGGGAATCCAGACCTTACCCATTTACATAGGCATTAGGGTCTGGCAACCAATTTCCCCACTTGCCTGGGGCCAAGGATAACCTAAAACTCAAGTAGGGTAAGTCTCTTATCTCTGGATTGGAATCCTGAGCAAAGAGATTCGCTGTACCTGAAGTTGGCAACAGTTCAGTCACAAAGACAGAGGTTCTCTGAGGATTCTCCCATTAGTGCCTATTCCTGAGATTCCCCATTCCTGATTGATCTTTATCTTCTGTTCTCTGAACTGCTTCCTTTTCTTTTTCCAAATTCCACTTTTACTTGTTTTGGGGGCCTGCAATCAAAGAACTCCAAAGGATGAACAAGTGAAATCATAATCATACTTTCAGATGCTTGGGGTACGTGTGCAACCCACCTGCATCAGAAACCATTTTAGAGAATGAAAAACCTATACTATGTGCCACAGTTCTCAAAAGTCAAATACGTAATACCAGGAAGTTGGAGTAGTACATGGTATACAGTATGATGTAGTCTTTTATTTCAAAAAAATTACTAATAACTAATTGATCCTTGACCTCGATGACTATCTGCAAGTGTGACATTAATTAAATCAACAAGGTTGATTTAAGTCTCAGTAGTACATTTATATGCTGAGTACTTCAGATGACTTTTAGCTAAATATAGAATTTCTATTTTGTGTCTTTGTGTTAAAAGTCAAAATGTATTCCCAATTTCATTATTATATTTACATTCAGATAATTTATAGTAAATTATCAATACAGTAATGGAATGCCCGGAGACCTGTAAAGTCCTTTGCTTAAAAAGTTGACTTTTTAAAATTTATGGTGTGGAACTCATATTCTTTGACAGCAATTGTTAGAACATGGCATAAGAAAGGTGATAATGTTTCACTATAGATAGAAGCAAAAAGTGGCCCAAACTGGAGAATCTGACAGCTGTGTAATTGCATAAAATCCTGAAAATTGGACCAAGGTGAAATCCAAGTGCCCTTATCATACTGGCAGGACTGCAAGGAGGAGAAGGGCCAGAGGTAGCCTGGGGGAGACTTTAGATTTGGATGGATCTGAGTTCACCTTCTATTTATGAGTTTCCTTTGGAGACAGTTCCAGGCTGTCTGGCTTTGAAGCCCATGGCTTAACTACCAAGTCTGTCTCTGCCTGGCATATGCTGAGCATGATTGGAATGTTTTAACATACAAAAAAAAAAAAAAGAAAGAAAGAAAAAAAAGGCAATGAGAAGGTGGGAGATAAACAATAATGAATAACTTTAGCAATCCTGAAAATTGGACCAAGGTGAAATCCAAGTGCCCTTATCATACTGGCAGGACTGCAAGGAGGAGAAGGGCCAGAGGTAGCCTGGGGGAGACTTTAGATTTGGATGGATCTGAGTTCACCTTCTATTTATGAGTTTCCTTTGGAGACAGTTCCAGGCTGTCTGGCTTTGAAGCCCATGGCTTAACTACCAAGTCTGTCTCTGCCTGGCATATGCTGAGCATGATTGGAATGTTTTAACATACAAAAAAAAAAAAAGAAAGAAAGAAAAAAAAGGCAATGAGAAGGTGGGAGATAAACAATAATGAATAACTTTAGCAAAAGTTATATTTTAAGAGGTTTCTCTTTTTTTTTTTAGTAAAGAACTTAAGGGTGTCAAATATTTCATTCTACCCTCTTCAGCCCTGATTGAATGCTCCTCTGTTCTGCACTCCCATAGCCAACACCTTTGGTCTTGCACCACCTACTTGGGAATCTCACCACTTGTTCTAACAGGAGATTAATATTTTTGTGGAAATATCTTTTGTAACTCCATCGAATTATAGTTTGTATCATCAAGGTGGAATCAAGAGAGCAGAGTCACAATGACTACTTATGGAAATAAGGGGGTTAGTATTGAAATTAGACCTCTCACAAGTGTGAGAGAAGCTGGGAAATGGAAGGTTTATAAAAAAAAAAAAATAGGAATAAAGAAAGCCACTAGCCAGCCCTCTGAGGCACAGGTACGGGTGAGCAATCTGGCCCTTGGGAACCCTGAGAAGCCAGGTACAGCTAAACTTCAGAGGAGACCACAAAGGGAGGCACTTCTGGGGATCTTTGGAAAGTCAAAATCTCTGTGTAGCTACTGAAGTGGGGTTCATAGCTGAGAATTAGTTTGGTCCACAGATCAACAATCAAACTGGACATACAGCAGAGAACACCAGGGATAAGCTAGGACCTCTCTTTCTGTCCAACACTACATTTGACCATGATGATGACCCATTGAGAGTAAGAGTCACCATTTCACTTCCACCTTTAGAATCTTGAAGAAATTTCTCTTTTGGACAACTGTAACATGAAACCATTCAGATTAGGGAGAAAAAGAGAAAGGAATTAATGGAGTTTCTAGCTTAATCAAGTTTACAATGGAATGATTCAGAATGGTGCAACCCTTAACTTCGTATACATTTTTTTTTTGTTTTCTGTGTTTTTCAAATGAAGACAATGGACACATCATACTTTCAGCCATCATGATGCAACTATTCTGCATACAAATGGATGCAGGCTATCCCTCTTCAAGATAGTAGTTCACTATTGTCACATTATACACATACACACACACACACACACACACACCGAAATATTTACATATAGATACACACAAATACATCAGAGAAAAGAAATGCTCATAACTATCATAATCATAATTTCTGGTCATACTGTCACAGCTGGTGTTTATAACTTCTTCATTCCACTATTCTTTTTATATTTTCTTTGCCCTCAAGAAGCCCTCAGCTGCTCTGTTTCTTGTCTGGGTGAATGATCCAAACCCTAATTCCATAGTAGTCTTGTCTTCACTCAGTTGTAGTTTTCCATGAATTTTTATGTGGTATTATGAAGAGATATACCAAAGATTTCTATTTTCCAGAATATTCTTCCCTACCTTCAGTGTGTAGCACTGGTAGGGTCAGATTCTCCCACCAGTGTGTAGCACTTGGTAGGGTCAGATTCCCCCACCATTCCCCCTCTTTTTTGTTTGTTAGATGGAATGTTAACTCATAGCTAATAGAATTATTATTTGTTCCTGGTAGCAACTCCCTGTCAAGGGCTCCCAAACCTGCTCACATTTTCTCAAAGCTATATATGTCTTTTTGGGATCTTCTTCTGAGCTATTTCCCAATTATCTCTAAGACATGCCCTTGGAATTCAAAGCATATTAGATTTTTTACAAAATAAATGAATAAATGAATGTTCTACTTAGAGACTAAAGAAAGAAGAGAAAGAGAGAGGAGAAGGAGAAAAATGAGGAGAAGGAGGACCCTTCCCTCTCAAGTAAAGTAGGTTTATTTTGGAATGAATTTATCAAAATTGGTTTTTGACCTTGACCCTAGAGCCATTGCACCTGAAGCTCTATTTCCTGGCTTGACATGTTATGAAAGAACAAATATGAGACACTTGTGCTCAAGAACAATGAGATAATGTGACTCTCAGGACTTGGAGCTAGGTAAATTCAGAAATGAGAATAACTCTGGAAACAAAAACAGAAAAATTACCTTCCAGCCTGTGCTGGGCTTTTATTTTCTAATAATTTTTATGAGACTAAAAATAATAAGAATTATAATTTTGCAAAATATTAAACACTTAGTTCAAGACAGAAATTGGTAGGGTAGAAAGAAAGATTTGCATTGGCCAAGTTTTAACCTATGAAAAGAGAAATCAGCAGAAAATTTAATCCAAATATGTGCTGTACCTAGTTAACACTCAGCTAAGTTGGAGTTGTGGTTCAGTTCACCAGTGAGAAAGCATGAAAATTTGATGACATCTGCTGTCTTAGATATTTTTGCTTTCCTGATAGCTACTACAAAGACTTTGGCATTTTGTGATGAAAGTTTCAAAGAAGTGGTGGGAAATGTAATCATGAGGGTTGAATATTTCAAAATGAGAACTCTGCTCATGTTTCTGGGACTCTTGTGATTTAGCTTTCTTTTGCTATTGACAGATCAGACACCCTGGATGTTCTGTGGTAGTAATGACCTGAATGATGAAAAATCACTAAGAAGGAAGAAAGCATAACAGTCATACCAAAGCAATAAAATCAGGGCATCTTTGCCTCCCATCACTACCATATCTTACTCATTCCTTCAACAATTATTTGCTAAAACATAGCAGCAGATGTTCTTGGTTCCTGTCTATGTTTTTCTAACCTTACCACTTGTCAAGATTTGACCTAGGTCCTGCTTTAGTGGTCTGGGCTCACCATACCCATCAAGAGAACTGGGCCTGGTCTCAGCAGGCCTCCTCTTGTGAGTGCACCCTCCAGTCCCAGAAGTAACTTTGAAACTTTCAGCACTCCATTGCCCAGTGCTCTAGAGGCTGGGCTCCACCTGACCCATGAGGAGACTTGGGCCCGGTTTCAGCATACCTCCTCTCGTAAGTGCACCCTCAGGCTCTGGGAGTAACCTTGGAACTTTTGGCACACCAGCCACTATGTTATACCTCCTTAGCTTGCTCCCACCTCATCAACAGCTCGATGTTTGGTAGAAGAGCCAACAACTGAAGTTACCCATAATGGTCTGATCTTGGAGACATAGCTGTCTAATAGGAACACACCTGAGAACTAAGGGTGAAATTTCCTCTTCCAATAATACAGAATCTACTCCAATAGATAGGAAAGATACTGCATCAGAAGACCAAAAACCGGTGATGATCTCAAAGAAATATGAGAAAACAAGAGGGTAACTCTCCCCCAGGTGAGTGTAGTAGCCCCTTACCAACAACGGACAGCACAGAGGTATGCAAAGAACTGTCAGAAAAAGAATTTTGAGCATTCATAGTGACAAAACTGAATGAGCTGCATGAGAAAACAAACAATCAGTTCCAGGAAATAAGAAAATTCTCAGGACATGAAAGAGGAATTTCATACAAAAATAGACATCCTAAAAAATAATCAAACAGAACTTCTGGAAATGAATACAATATAAGAAACTAAAAACTCTCTAGAAAGCATTAACAGTAGATTGGACGACAATGAAGAAAGAATTTCTAACCTTGAAGACAAAGTCTCCAACATAGACCACCACCAAAAAGAATGAAAAAACAACAATAACAATGAGGAAAACGTATAGGAAATTCTAGACACCATGAAACACCCAGTTATCCATATAATGGGTATTCCAGAAGCTGAAGAATCTGCTAAAGGCATGGAAAACCTCTTTCATGAAATATTACCTGAAAAATTTTCAAATACAGAGAAACATGCAGAAATTCAGACTCCCAAAAAGACCCCAAATAGAATCAACACAAAAAGATTCCCACCTCCCCCCAGCAGATAATAGCCAGATTGATAAAAACCAAAGACAAAGACAATATTCTAAAAAATGGCAAGGGAGAAATGTCAAGTTACTTATAAAGGATATCCCATTAGGCTAACATCAGACCTCTCAACTGAAACAATGCAGTCAATGAAAGAAAGGGGAGACGTATTCAAAATATTAAAATAAAAAACATTTCAACCAAGAATATCTTTCTCATGGGAAGAAAAAATAAAAGTATTGTCGCATAAACAAAAAATGAAAGAATTTACCAATACTAGACCATCTCTACAGGAAGCGCCAAAAGGAGTATTGTATCAGAATAAGGAAAGAGCAACAAACAGAAATAAGAGAACTGGGGACCAGCAGTTAGCGTAATGGCTATGTCGCTGGACTCCCACGTAGTTGACCGCGGTTCGTGTCCCAGACCCAGTGGCTTAAAACTCACGCCGGGCGCGTGTGCGTGTGTGCCCAAGATCCTGAGAGGAGAATGGAGGAGAAGGGATTGCGGCGTGGCCATCCCTTCTGGGGGGTGATTTCTCGCTTTCTGTCTCTCCGTCTCTGTCTGTCTGGCGAGCTCACGCGCCCTATAGCAAAAACCTCCCCCCCCCAAAAAAAAAAAAAAAGAAAGAAGAGAACTAAAAATAACTGAGATAATGGCTAATAAATTGACAGGGTAAGTCTGTAAATATCAATAATAATGTTGAAAGACCAGCAGTTAGTGTAATGGCTATGTCACTGGACTCCCATGTAGTCAACTGCGCTTCGAGTCCCGGACCCGGTGGCTAAAACTCACACCCGGCGTGTGTACGTGTGTGCCCAAGATCCCAAGAGGAGAAAGGAGGAGAAGGGATTGTGGCATGGCCATGCCCCCTGGGGGGTGATTTCTTGCTTTATGTTTCTTTGTCTCCCTCTGTCTTTCTGGTGAACACATACACCCTATAGCAAAAACCACTCCAAAATAATAATAATAATAATAATAATAATAATAATAATAATAATAATGTTCAATGTTAATGGATTAAATTCTCCTATTAAAAGACACAGAATGGCTGAATGGATACAAAAATAGAAGCCATCTATATGCTGCTTACAAGAAACATGCCTCACTGATAAGGACATACATAGACTGAAAGTGAAGAGCTGGAAAAAGATATTCTATACAAGTGAAAACCAAAAAAGGGCTGGAGTTGCAATACTGACATTAGACAAAATAGACTTTAAGATGAAAAATGTAAGGTGAGTAAAAGAACATTATATGGTACTAAAAGGACTTGTTCACCAAGAAGATATAACAGTTGTAAATATCTATCTACCCAACCCTGGAGCACCTAAATACATAAAAGAGAGACTATTACATCTCAAGATAGAGGTAGACTGCAACACAGTAACCATAGGGGATCTCAGCTGACGGGGCCATGCAGGCAACACAAGCTGGTAAAAATGCTGCCTCCCATTCTAAGGCAAGGCCTGGACTGGGAAGAAACTGAGGCAAGGCCCGGTTTACGAGCCCTCCCTTGTGTCCTTGAACTGGCCGGTACAATTTCTCTGCCGTGAGTTTTACTGTTATTAC
>NW_006208084.1:5828925-5840940 GCF_000334495.1 Tupaia belangeri chinensis | reverse complement strand
ATTGTAACCAGCAACGTTATCGCCCTGGCCCGGGACTGAAGTTGTCAAACATCCTGCAAGCCCCCTCTTCAAAAGACTCTTCCCAGTAATCAAGATCCAAGAAGAAGATACAGCAGACAAATGGACTTCTTCATCCTGAGAACTGTGATTGACTTTGCCTGAGCTAACAAGACAATCAGCATGTTTTATAATTATTGCTTCCATGCTTTGTATACCCTGTTCCTTAGAGTAAATCTTTTACTGCCCCTCACCCATTTACTTGCATGTATCCCATTTTCAATAAAAGGGCACGATAATTCCTAGCAGTTGTCACTCCTCAGAGAGCAATCTTTGAGGTGTGTCCGGCATAAGACGTACATAAAAGCATCGAGGCCTCTGTCTTCTATTCACCTTACTGCCTCCGTCAAAATAACCCACCCACGCCGAGGCTAGACCCCGACACTCAGCACCTCATTGTCTCCTCTGGACAAATCATCTAGAAAAGTAAACAAAAAGATATAAAATCAAGATGATACCATATATGAAATGAACTTGACAGACATCTACAGAGTATTTCATCCAACTACCACAAAATATACATTTTTCTCAGCCCCACATGGAACATTTTTGAAGACTAACCACATGAGAAAGCACAAAACAAGCCTTTGCAAATTTAAATGTATAGAAACTATAGCCAGCATCTTTTCCAACCACGATGGAATCAAACTTGAAATCAGCTACAGAAAGAGCCCTCGAAAATTCACAATCACATGGAAACTAAACAACCTACTCTTGAATGACTTTATAGCTATAGAAGAAACTAAGATTGAAATCAAAAGGTTCATAGAAACCAATGATAATGAATAAACAAGTTTTTATAACCTATGGTACACAACGAAAGCAATCATAAGAGGGAAGTTCATAGCACTTAGTGCCCTCAAGAAAAAAGCAGAAATGTGGCAAATAAACAACCTAATGACACAACTCAGGGAACTTAAAAAGAACAACAACAAAACCCAAGTAACTCCAGGAGAAAAGAAATAATAAAGATTCAAGCAGGAATAAGTGAAACAGAGAATAAAAGAACTATACAGAAAATAAACCCAAAAGCTGGTTCTTTGAGAAGAGAAGCAAAATTGATACACCATTAGCTAGAATAATTAAGAAGAACAGAGAATAAATTGAATCAGCAGGGAAACAGGCATTATTACAATGGACATAACAAAAATACAAAATATCATCAGAGAATACTATGAGCGATTAAATGCCAACAAACAAGAAAACCTAGATGAGACAGACACATTTCTGGAGACATATAATTTACCAAGATTGAATAATAAAGAAATAGAAAGTCTGAATAAACCCATAGCAAGCAATAAGATTGGATCGAATTCTATGAGCGATTAAATGCCAACAAACGAGAAAACCTAGATGAGACAGACACATTTCTGGAGACATATAATTTACCAAGATTGAATAATAAAGAAATAGAAAGTCTGAATAAACCCATAGCAAACAATAAGATTGGATCGGTAATAAATAGTCTCCCAACAAGGAAGAGCCCAGGTCCTGATGGCTTCACTTCTGAATTCTACAACACTTTTAAAGAATAACTAATCACAATTCTCCTCAAACTATTCCTAAAGATTCAAAAGGAATAAATCCTCTCAAAATCATTCTATAAAGCCTTCATCATCTTAATTCCAAAACTAGACATGGACATGACAAAAAAAAAGAAAACTTCAGGTCAATATCCCTGATGAATACAGTTGCAAAATTCTCAACAAGATCCTAGCAAATCGTATTCAACATATTAAAAAGAGTATATACCATGACCAAGTTGGCTTTGTTCCAGGGATACAAGCATGATTCAACATATGCAAAGCAATAAATGTAATACATCACATTAACAAAAGAAAAGATAAAAACCATATGAATGCATCAATTGATGCAGAAAAAGCATTAGGTGAACCTAGATCCCATTTGTTTATTTATTTGTTTCTCATTTTTATAAATTATTTCCTTTAAATTTATTTCCTTATTTTATATAACTCTATCTTTATGTATCAATTGATCAATTGAAAGAGAAAGCCAAAACCCTCAGTAGGATATTGTACTTCAGTTCCCTACCTGCCAGCCTTCCTAGCCAGCCAGGGTACATGCACCTGGTATATACAGATGCACACAAAAAATGAATCCACTGTCTTCCATTGCTTAAACAATGCATTAGTTCTGCACCACCAAGCCAAAGGCCATCAGAGGATTCCCAGTTATAGAACACATATTTACAAGCCAATGCCATGCAATAAAAGATTGTAAGTGCACCCCAACACAGTGGTGTCTGCTGCTATGATGCTGTGCTTCTTGGGCTGGGACCACATGGGAAGCCTAAGTTCAATTCCTGGTCCAACCTAGAGTCTACATGCAAGTATAGTGGTGTGTGCTCGTAGTCCCAATGGTAGAAAGCTGAGGTTGGAGGATCATGAGTTTGAGAATGGCCTTGACTACATAGCTGAAAGAGCCAGCATGTGGATCCTCAGCTATAGTCCCACCTGGAAGGCTAAGTCAGGAGGATCAGGACATGGAGAGACCGTGTCTTTAAAAAGAATAAAAGGTTGCTAAAAAAAAACAAGTCAGACTATAAAAGAGAGGCATTGTATGTCCCCACTTAATGTATACTGAATGTCTGCACTCTATGTCATAAACTGAAAAATTAGAAGGTATAAAAGCACAGAAAGCAAATGTGGATACCAGAGACAGTATGGGAAAAATGGACGGGGTTGGAGGGAGAGAATCAAGGTGAAGAGAAAAAGAAGCAAAACATTCAACAAACACAAAAATAGAAAATCATCTGTTGATGACAATGTGTATGGTAATATCTTTGATTAGACAGGCATACAGTATTTCATGCTGGGAAAATCTATTTTCTATGTTGTAAAGATATACAGTGATTGAATATAAAAAATAAGAGAAACAAAAAAATAAATAAAAGATTCTAAGTGCTTTGGTAGAACATGTGTGCAGATCAGACAAAAGAGAATGTCTCCTGTCCTGGGGTGCAGGAGAGGTGAATCAGGAAGAAGAGACTACTGATCTGAAGATTGTCGGTCAGCTGACCCTACAGCACTTTCTCCCTCAAAGTCACTCCATTGCCTCCCTAGCCCTGGTGTGGGGAAGCCACTTAATTTATCTGAACTCTACTTGGCTTCTTTATCTGTAACATGGGGCTCCTGACAACCACCAAAACACAGGACCACTCTAAGTACTGCAGAGGAATTCAGTGGCTGCTCCACAAATGTCCATTTCTTTCCAAAAGGACACCTCAAAATAAGTTAGATGGGGGACCAGCAGTTAGCATAATGGCTATGTCACTGGACTCCCACGTATTAAACCGCGGTTTGCGTCCCGGACACAGTGGCTTAAAACTCACGCAGGGCTCATGTGCATGTGTGCCCAAGATCCCATGGGGAGAACAGAGGAGAAGGGATTGAAGCATGGCCATCCTCCCTGGGGAGTGATTTCTCGCTTTCTATCTCTCTGTCTCTCTCTGTCTGTCTGGTGAGCACACATGCCCTGTAGCAAAAAACAAACAAACAAACAAAAACCAAAACCCAAAAACCAACCAAACAAACAAACAAAAAACTCTCAAAAAAAAAAAAAAGTTAAATGCAACTAGGCAAACCACTTCTTCTCACCAGGCTCTTTTGGGCTTGTTAATGAACAGTTCTGACTGCCAATAAGCCATGTAGACTGACACTGGCTGTGTGAGGACATCAGTGGAGGGTCTAGAGGGTAAGAGTGAGACCTCTGGAGTCATGTGGCCTAGGTCCAAATCTGAACTCCATTCCTTACTAATTATGTGATTTTTGGCAAGTTCTCAGGCTCCGTAAGTTTTAGTTATTTTATCCATACAACCCTAATGACAATATTAACAGTTGTCACCTCCTACTGTTATTTTTTTCATTTTTATTTAATTTTCTTTTATACATTCAATCACATTATTTAGCTTACAAAATGAATATTTCAACAGGTGAACATTTCTCCCTAGTTCAGTTAGGATGAAATGAGATAACTTAAGTGCCTGGCACACAGTAAGTTCTCAATAGATGTACTTACTATTTAGAAGGGACTCCTGACAGAGGAAGAGATTATCTGACAAAGCTCCTAACTTCTACATTTCAATGACTGTCCTTCAGTAATCTAGGATTGACTCTCAACTGAAATTCAGGAGGCTTTGTGTTTTGGCTCAATGGCTGCTGATATTGCCAATGCCCAATTCACATACTCTTGACTTTCTCCTCCACACATTGAAGGCTGTTTTTACCATGTGCACCTGCAATTCTCCACCTGAGAGGATGCACACCTTTTCTACAAGTCTAGCAGTCTGATCACATTCTCAGCCAACAGCAGAGGAGAGTTGATGGATCAATAGCCCCACTGCCATGCACTCTGGTCAGTGTGTGATTCTGGGGATCATTACCCCGCAGGAATGAGTTCCAGTTGCCTTCAGCAGAAACCAGGTGAACAATACACTCTTTATTACTCTCTTTCCTTTCTTTATGTCACTCTCCCATTTCCCTACCAGTATACTCTGGGATCACCTCCTAAGTAAATTAACTGCACTGAAATCCTGCATCCTGGGTCTGTTTCTAGGGGAACCCAAATCATCAACACATGCCTCTAAATAAGTTTGACACCGGTCAAATGAAGTGCAAGGTTGTTCAGCTACCTGTGTGCAATCGTGACCGTCTAGACAGCCAGACCAGCTTCAAGCAGATTTGTGCTTGCTTGAATTATTTGGGTTGGCTTACTCAGGCAGTCCTGGACTCCCTCCAAAATTCTTCCAGCCCCCGCTTTCCTTTAGTCTTGGAGACGTATCCTCTGAAGCTGGCAGGCCTCAGATGGGAACAGCACAGAGCTCTGCAAAGGGAGAATGTGAGCTGCTCCAATGAGCAAGAACTAGATAGAGATAGCCTTTCTCTTGCTCTTAAACTGAAACACTAAGGCCCTCCCAGGTCCTCTGAGTGGAGAGATGAGGCTCAAACTGTTATGTTTTTGGAATCAGTACCATTATCAAAGGTGAGGTATGAACACAGAGCTGGAGGTATGTGTGGGGGGCAGGCAAGTTGTCCTACTTGGAAGCACAAATAGCAGGCCCACCTTGGTTGTGTAATTCATAGCTGGACTCCCGTTACTCTCGTGACTCTGTTCAGCAGAACTGATGTGATTCATGCATTTATCAGAATGCCTGGCCCTCACGGGAAATCTACCAGCTGAGCAGATGGAGAGACCAAATCAATCTCAAGTTCAGACGCAGGAAAAAGATTCAATAATAGTAATAGAAGCCCTCTCTCTCTCCTCTCTAGACCTCTTGAGAAGAAGGGAAGGGAGAAGAACCAGGAACTCAGCATTATAAGCCCAGAAATGAAAGGAAATGCATGGATTTTGAGAGAAGACAGAAACCATGAGGTAATAAACCAATGTGAACATTTATCAAGGCCTCACATGTACAAACATTGAACTAAGGGCATTATATGCACAACTGTATTTAGCCCCCCCAACACCACATTTGTATATGTTATCCAAGTTCAGACGTAGAGAAATTAAAGTTTAGAGAACATTGTTTTTGTTTGATTTTGTTTGTACTCAGTCGCCTTCTTAATAAGAAAGTCAAGATTTGATGAAAGTTCATTGGACCCCCAATTTGTTCTCTTGCTCACAACACTCACCAGAATAACAACAAACTGTGATCCTTCTGCTCTTCCCCATCACTGTGACTGGCAATAAGTATTTGCAGTATACCCACTAAATGCTAAATACTGACATGGAAGATACAAAATTCATTAAACATGGGCCTGCCCCCACCCTTGAGATTATGTCGATCTTTTTTCTGTTTGCCCCTTTAATCACCACATTTAATTATTCAACAAGCTTCTTTCAAGTCTCCCAGACTTAGTCTTTCTTTTCGACCTCCCTTTTTGACACTCAGATATAACACAGATTTTGGAAGTTAAAATCAAAGTTAACATCAATGGTAATAGGTCATGTCTTCCTCCCAAGAACATATGTGAGAAGGCCTTTTAAAAGTTCAGGAAAAATATGGGACTAGCAGATGGCATAATGGTTATATCACTGGACCCCCATAGTGTACCGCTATTTCAATCCTGGACCCAGCAGCTTGAAACTCACAATGAGCATGTGTGCGTGCATGCCCAAAATCCCAAGAAGAAAATGAAGGAGAAGGGATTATGAGGTGGCCATCTCACATAGAAGGTGATTTCTCACTTTCTGTCTCTCCAGCGAGCCCACACCCCCAATAGCAAAAATCTCTCTAAAACAAAAAGTTCATGAAAAATGTGTATCATGAAAAAACTATACATGGATTTCAAAAATATTTTTTCATGAAAATAAACTCATATTTTACTTCTATTTTTTCATGAACATTTGAAGTACTCTCATAGCTCTAGTCTAGCCTAAGGAAAACGTCATCTATAATCATAGGAAGGATGTTCTATAAAATACCTGACCAGTACTTCGAAACTGCCAAGGTCATCTAAAACCTGAAAAGTCTGAAAGCCCTTAGCAAGAGGAATCTAAGAAGAAAGGACTATTAAATTAATGTTCCCTAGATGAGATTCTGGAACAACAAAAAAAGGAAATCTGAATCTGAACACGGTATGAACTTTGGTTAACAATTTATGCACATGGGCTCACTAATTGTAACAAATGTACCATCCTAATGTAGGATGTTAAAAATAGGGAGAAAGAACTGGATGTGAGATATATCAGAACTCTCTGTACTACCTTCACATTTTTTTCTATAAATCTGAAACTGTACTAAAAGGATTTATTCAGTAAAAAAATAAAATAAAATAAAACCAACTGTTTGGCAATGCCTCGGCGAATGATCACTGAGGTGTCTTCAGCGCTAATATACTACTTTTTTCTTTTTACTGTTTCTTTTTAGGAATCCAAAGGTCCAAGTTATGTTTGGTCCACTGCAAAAAATAAAATAAAATAAAATATAAAATAAAATAAAATTTAAAGCCAGATTAAAAAAAAAAGATTGCAGGATGTGAATCATACCAAGAATGAAAAGGCTGAGAAAAGCAAATTTTAAATGGCAAAAAATTGTGGTGGTTAAACACACAGTCTCTTCCATTCACTGACCCAGTGAACATAAGCAAGTTATTTAACCTTTACAGGCTTCAGATTTCTTATCTGTAAAATGGAGATAAAAGTAAAAGTAGTGGGCCAGCAGGTGGCATGGTGGTTGAGGTGTTGGACTCCGACATGGCCAACCTCAGTTTGAGTCCCAGACCTGGTGTCTTGCTTTCTCACTTTCCCTCTCTCTTAGTCTGTTTCTGTCTGGTGAGCTTACAT
This sequence comes from Tupaia belangeri chinensis, assembly GCF_000334495.1. NCBI lineage: Eukaryota > Metazoa > Chordata > Mammalia > Scandentia > Tupaiidae > Tupaia > Tupaia belangeri. Next base: position 5,833,578 of record NW_006208084.1, on the reverse strand, counting down.
GCCCTACAGCAAACTTAAAATAGTAATAAAAATAATAGTAATAATAAATTTCAAAAATAATTTTTTATAAAAAGTAAAAGTATCTGGTTAAAGATTATTACAAGGATTACATGAATTAGTATTTGTATAGTGCTTTCACCAGTATCTGGGATCTGGTAAATACTTAATACTTTGGTCTGGCCCCATAGCCTAGCTGCTAAGAGAAACAGATTTGTGCGTGTGTGTGTGTGTGTGTGTGTGTGTGTGTGTAAAGAGAGAGTTTTGCTATAGAGCATGTGCACTCACTGGAGAGACAGAGAGAGACAGAAGGTAAGAAATCACCTCCCGGGGGGATGGGCATGCCACAATTCCTTCTTCTTTATCCTCCTGGGATTTGGGCATGCATACACACATGCTGGCATGTTTTAAGCCAACGGGTCTACGACTCGAACTGTGATTGACTACATGGGAGTCCAACAACATAACTATTATGCCATCGACTGGTCCCAGAGAACCACATCTTACATAGCCCTTTGTAACTTGAATTACAGCTTTGGAGTCTTGAGAAACATGCTGGATGCATGTGCATGTGTGTCCCAAGTCTCCAGGATAGATAAATGCAGAAGAAGGCATTGTAGTGTGACCACGCGCTGTTGGGGTTCTTTCTCCTTCTGGTGAGTGCATGTACTCTATGGCAATTTTAAAAAGTACTGTACACATCTATGTGAAGTAATAAATAAAAGGCAATCATCTGAACTTTATGTGGCTGCAGCAGGATCTGTGATCAGCATATGAAAGCTTATGTACTATCTGTGCTGAAACTTTAAAAATGAAAACCACACACGAGCAGAAAAGTGTTGCAGGAATAAAGTGCAACACTCTGTGGGATTAATCCACATGAGAAGGTTCCGGATTTGAGTTCAGAGACTTTCCTGAGTGCACTGGACATGTGGCTGCTCATAATCTAGGACTATGGCTGAGGGTAGATTTGAGCATCAAGACCTTGCTGGGTGTGCTGTTTCTCTTTCTCTCTCCCCACCCGCCCCACCATGCTCATAGAAAAAAATATACTAAAAATAAACTTAAAAACAAACAAAAATTAAAAATTCCCATAAAATTAGTTAATTATATTTGTCATTGTGCTAATCACTTTGTGTGTAGTTAATGAATTTGATCATTACTAGATCACAGTTCTTGATTCTTTCATTTTTCTACCACATCCCTATCTGTTCAGTCCATATTGAACCTATGTAGACAGCCCCTGAAATCTGGACTGCTCCAAAGTGTCCACCCTTCCTTGGTATGAGCAGACCTTCCAGCCACACAACGGCGCTACAAAGGAAAACGTGCTTTAGCTCACTCTGTTGCAAACCAGCAGTGGCACATTTAGGAAAAGCTTGCTTCCAGGTTCTCATGTTTTTTCCGATTTTCTTCGAAGCCCTTTTGCTTCTCACATCCCAGGAATGAAGTGTCACACCTGGTGAAGTTGCCCAGATTACATTTGATGATGTGTGGCACTCAGGAAGCTGGAAATGTAGAGGCAGGCAGGGCTGACTTTGTCCGCCCCTCTATGTGACAAATCTACCACTGTTGGCTGTGGTCATTTTTCCAGTCCTGAAACTCTGCTGAGGATCTTCCATCCTTGTGTCCCAATTTACTTTTCTAAATTAAAGCCTTGGTCTTGGTGTCTGGAAAGCAATTCGAATGTTCATGGTGACTAAAGCTATCCAGAGGAAAAATAAAATGCCTTCATCAACTAACGAGACCAGACTATTGAGTGTCTCATATCCTGACTCTAAATGCAGATGGCAATGAGTTTAGAATGATTTCCACAAAGTCAGCATCGATGGAATAAGTGACAGTTGCCCATGGTGACTTGGGGCCAACACCTCTTTGGATATGTGAGATCAAGACCTGGTATTTTCAAAATTCCATCTGTCTACTGTCACACCTCCTACTTCCAAAATGGCTGACATAGGGAGTTGAGAAGAAGGATCATGAAGAAGGATCATGAAGGTTATCATGTACTCCTTGTCACACTGTTACTTCCCTTCCTGAGATTGGTTGACAAATAGTGCTGAATCCAAAAGAATCTTACTCAGTTTGAGGGAGTAGCACTTCTTGTGTGTGTGTGTGGGTGTGTGTGTGTGTGTGTGTATGTGTGACTTTTATGAACTGAATGGCAGAGTTCAAAGTTTGCTTGATTCTACTTCCTCAGTGCTATCACATCCATCTCTTCCACTTCCATCTCTGCCTCAATCAGGTTTCCCACATATTTTTTTTCTGTGCTAATGCAATTCCTTTCTTATAGATCTTTCTGTGATTAGTGTAGCTAGTCTCTCTTTGTCCCCCACCAGGTGCATTCATCATTTTGCTTCCAAAGTGATGTTTTTAAGGTACATCAGAAATATCAATATATATTCATATTTTATTTATATAATTAATATTTCCTGATATTCAAGGTATATGAAGATGTTGATATTGGCAGGTCTTTCTTGCTGAGTGAAGGGTAGAGTAGAAGTGTAGAGTAGAATATAGAGTAGAATAAAGCTCAGCTGTTCTGCATGAGAAAGAGGAAGAGATAGTAAGGTGAGAAGGTGCCGGGGTCCAGCCTCGGCGTGGGTGGGTTATCTCGACGGAGGCAGCAAGGTGAATAGAAGACAGAGGCCTCGATGCTTTCATGCACGTCCTATGCCGGACACACCTCAAAGATCGCTCTCTGAGGAGTGACAACTGCTAGGAATCATCGTGCCTTTTTATTGAAAATGTGATACATGCAAGTAAATGGGTGAGGGGCAGTAAAAGATTTACTCTAAGGAACAGGGTATACAAAGCATGGAAGCAATAATTATAAAACATGCTGTTTGTCTTGTTAGCTCAGGCAAAGTCAATCACAGTTCTCAGGATGAGGAAGTCCATTTGTCTGCTGTATCTTCTTCTTGGATCTTGATTACTGGGAAGAGTCTTTTGAAGAGGGGGCTTGCAGGATGTTTGACAACTTCAGTCCCGGGCCAGGGCGATAACTTTGCTGGTTACAATGACCTAGATGGAAATCTTGTCTTGCTAAGTAAAGACACAGTTAATATATGGACTATCTATACATTACAACAATAGAGGATGAGTCTATGATCTTATATGGGAAAGGAAGATGATCTTGTAGCTCCGGAGACAACACAGGATGTTTTATTAGCAGTTTTTCATAGTCCACAGCACATAGATGAGAAACTCTTTGTAGTTGAAAGCTACCTGTTGCTTTAGATAAGAACTCCCAGCTAAAATGGTTAATCTTTCTGTGGAGCCCTCAGCTTTGTTTATTCTGTTGTCCCATCCAGGCTTTTTCCTCTAATAAATCTGTGGGTTCCTGCATTTTGTTTGTTGAGTCTTGTCAATTAGTGAGTTCTTTTGTTTTATCTCTGAGTCTCTGTTATGTGGTGAATGTGCTGACTTTGCTAGTGTGAGTTAACTTTGGCCTGTAGCTTTAACAAGGGGTATGTAAGTAAAACTAACCTTAAACTAACTCAGTCTACATATGCTTCTAATGCTAATTTGGTTTATACTAACTTAATCTATATGTTAATTTTGGCTTAAAAACAGACAGGTGGGGGAGTCTTAAACTTCCTGATCCTCCTGTCAGTCTTAGGGAACCACATTCCTACAAGATCACTAATTGGCTTTATTGCAATGGTTGGGGGTGATGTTTTACCCTTCCAGGGTACCGTAACAACAGTAAAACTCACGGCAGAGAAATTAAATACCGGCCAGTTCAAGGACACAAGGGAGAGCTCGTAAACTGGGCCTTGCCTCAGTTTCTTCCCAGTCCAGGCCTTGCCTTAGAATGGGAGGCAGCATCCTTACCAGCTTGTGTTGCCTGCATGGCCCCGTCAAAGGGGGATGACCACATTGCAGTGCCTTCTCCTCCATTCTCCTCTCGGGATCTTGAGCATGCACGCACACACTCCTGGCTTGAATTTATGCCACCAGGTCCGGGACTCAGACTGTGGTTGACTTCATGGGAGTCCAGAGACATCCATTATGCCAACTGCTGATCCCTATTTGGTTAACTTTTCTAACTATGCTAAGTTTCCTCTCAAGATACAAGTTATGCTGGCTATCCAGATTCTGTGATTAAAATGAAAAGTAATATTAGACTCTAGTGTTTAATATTTAACAATAATAGTTTTATGCCTGTAGGCAAATTATTTTTCAATTTTTTTTCCTGCAGTATAGCTGAAATACAGAAAGATGTGGAATACAGATTGCCATTCACCGTAAACAACCTGACTATTAATATTAATATGTGAGTAGAATTACTTTCTATTTTTCATGTAATAGGACTTAAAATTTTTTTTATTATCTTCTATTTCTCAGTTATTATTAGAAACCTTTTTAAAGTGAATTTATTTTAGATAACTGTGACTTTTAAAATAATACCCAATGGAGTAAAATAAAAATTATGAGGGAGCTTCACTATAATTTATATTGCTGTAAAAAGGAAACAACAAAGAAGAAATGCAATGGTAGTGTAATTATTTTTTTATTTATTAGCACTAAATTCTTATTTGGAGGTAAGCTGAAAAATTATAATGACAGGCAAAGGGAACAAATATGGAAATCCAATAGAGGTAGATTCAGTTTTACTTCAGAGATAGGTAAAATATTCCAGATTTCAGCAGG
>NW_006208084.1:5819830-5824230 GCF_000334495.1 Tupaia belangeri chinensis | reverse complement strand
TTGTAGCTCTGGAGACAACACAGGATGTTTTATTAGCAGTTTTTCATAGTCAACAGCACATGGATGAGAAACTCTTTGTAGTTGAAAGCTACCTGTTGCTTTAGATAAGAACTCCCAGCTAAAATGGTTAATCTTTCTGTGGAGCCCTCAGCTTTGTTTATTCTGTTGTCCCATCCAGGCTTTTTCCTCTAATAAATCTGTGGGTTCCTGCATTTTGTTTGTTGAGTCTGTCAATTAGTGAGTTCTTTTGTTTTATCTCTGAGTCTCTGTTATGTGGTGAATGTGCTGACTTTGCTAGTGTGAGTTAACTTTGGCCTGTAGCTTTAACAAGGGGTATGTAAGTAAAACTAACCTTAAACTAACTCAGTCTACATATGCTTCTAATGCTAATTTGGTTTATACTAACTTAATCTATATGTTAATTTTGACTTAAAAACAGACAGGTGGGGGAGTCTTAAACTTCCTGATCCTCGTGTCAGTCTTAGGGAACCACATTCCTACAAGATCACTAATTGGCTTTATTGCAATGGTTGGGGGTGGTGTTTTACCCTGATAAGGTACCGTAATAACAGTAAAACTCACGGCAGAGAAATTGAATACCGGCCAGTTCAAGGACACAAGGGAGGGCTCGTAAACCGGGCCTTGCCTCAGTTTCTTCCCAGTCCAGGCCTTGCCTTAGAATGGGAGGCAGCATCCTTACCAGCTTGTGTTACCTGCATGGCCCCGTCAAGAAGGCAGGATGTATGATTCCCCAACAAAGACTTGGAGCAGAGGAAATTAAAGACTTAGTAGGAAAAAAGCACAAGAAAGATGGGGACCCAAGAGGAGAGACTGGGGAATGGAAAATGGAGAATGAGATTATGTCCATTCAGACAAGTGTCTTCCTCCTCAAGCTTACACATGAAAACTTCAGTTTCTATATCATTGTAGAAATCTCTACTTTGTACAAATGCAGTGAAAATCCTACATTTCTCTACAAACCTAGAGAAGTCCTACATTTCTCTGGTGTAATCTTACATTTTTCACTAGTGATTTATGGAGAGGATTGTTCTTTGGGGGACTGTATAGTAGCACTGAGCCATTCTATCAGAATGGCAGGAGTTGGGACCAGCAGTTAACATAATGGCTATGTTGCTGGACTCCACAGTTCGAGTCCCGGACCCGGTGGCTTAAACTCACACCGGGCGTGTGTGCGTGTGTGCCCAAGATCCCGAGAGGAGAATGGAGAAGAAGGGATTGCAGCATGGTGATCCCCTCTGGTGGGTGATTTCTCACTTTCTATCTCTCTGTCTCTCTCTGTCTGTCTGGTGAGCGCACATGCCGTATAGCAAAGAAAAACCCTCCAAAAAAAAAAAAAGAGAGAGAGAGAGAGAATGGCAGGAGGTAAAAAAAAAAGAGAGAGAGAGAGAGAATTCCAGGAGTTAAACCAAGCCAAGACAGGATGCTGAGTAATCCAACCTATGTGATGCACAGATTCAACCTCCCTGCTCCTCTCATGACGCCTTCCATGGATCCCCAACTTTGAAGGGTGGGAGTGGGGGCATAAAACACAATAGTACAGAAAATAGGATTTTTTCTGATCTGACCTCTGCATACTTGTCCAATTGTATCTTGTAAGTAGCTCTTTTCAGACACACACACACCTTTTCTACCTTGGAGCACTGAACTATAATTCTAACAAAGATCCATGAAGGCATATGAAGGCTCACAGCAATGCATCCCAATGTCCCCTACAGAAAACAAGACTTTATTATTTCCATTTGACAGATGAAGAAACAGAGATGTAAAGGGCATAAGTAGATCGTTATCTCAAGGTAATACAACTCGGTATGAGAAAACAGAAAATAAACTCCAAAGCCAACACTGGTCCTGCCTTACTTTATCTCTCACTGAGCAATGACTTTTTTCTCACATGAATTTTGTCATTCTTTGAGTCTTTGAACAAGCACTCTAAAACAGCTCTCTAAATTGCCTATTTCACTTCAAAGTCATTCATTATTGACAATAAACCTGAAGTCATCAAATTCACTCTTGTTTAAAATCATTTTAGGTCTCCCTTAAAATCCATAATAAAGACATATCAAAGGTCTAAATGCATTCGTAAAAATGTCACTGTCCATGAAAAAGAATAAAACCTCTTTTACAAAAAAACAAATTCAATTTTCAAAAAATTCTGAAACTTGTTTGTAAATTGGAAATGTTAAAGTACAAGGCTTTTCTTTATTTATATTCCATTGTTTTTCTTTATTCATGATAGGGTATGTGCATGCACATGAGAAAGAAAGAGAGAGAAGCATATTCCATAGGGCCTGGTCACATTGCAACCCTCTTTGTTCAGTCGTCCAGCCCAATGGTTCCTAAGCACTCACTTGAGTGCCTAGCATATTTCAGGCTGACCAGGCCACCATGTGGGATCTAGCTTCTCTTGAGCAATACATTACAGCTATACCACAAAGCCAGTTCATAGCGGAAGCCTTTCAAATTACTAAAAGCACAACCAAGGGCCAGCTCTTGGTCTGGTGGTTAAGGGAGCTGGAGACCACGTGGTTGACCATGGCGGTTCAAGTCCTGGATTAGGCAGCTTGGAAAAACTATGACACATATGGATGTGCCCATCCCCAGAATCCTGAAAGGATGGAGAAGTGAAGAAGAAGGGATTGTGGTGTGACCATGTCCTGTGGGGGTTACTTTCTCTGTCTTTCCCTCATAGATACACACACACACACACACACACACACACACACACACACACACACACACACAGGTGTGTGTGATTTGTTAGGAAAAATAGGCTTATGGGATCAGTTATGAAGGCTACACAGTACCACAATCTGCTGCCTGTAAACTGGAGAATCAAGCCATGGGCATAATTCAACCCTAGTTCAAAAGCCTGAGAATCAGAGGAGTCAATAATGTAAGGGCAGGGAATAATGAGAGGAAATGCCCCAGCTTAAGTAGTCAGAGGGACAAATCCTTCCTGTCTCTGCCTTTTTTTTTTTTTTTCCTATTTAGACTCTCAGTGAATTGGATGATGCTTATCACAATGGGGACAATCTGCTTTACTGGTTCCAATTCCAGTGCTAACCTCATCCTGAAACACCCTTACAGACCATCCTGAAACACTCTTACAGACACATTTTTTCAATTTGCCATAGTATGTGCTCGCTGGAGGGAAACAGACAGAAGGAAAATGAGAAAACATCCTCACCCCTGCCTCAACCCCCCAGGGAGATAGTCATGCCACAATCCCTTCTTCACCATTTTCCTCTCAGGATTTTGGGCATACACACACATCTGCCTGATGTGTTTTTCAAGCTGCTGGGCCTAGGACTCAAACTGTAGCTAGCTGTGTGGGATCCAGTTGTCTTAACCACCATGCCACCTGGCTGGGCCCAGAAATAGTATTTATCCAAATATCTGAGCACCTTGTGATCCAGTCAAGTTAACACATAAAATTAACCATCACAGCCAGCTCAACCTAGATCCCCAATTGCAGATATAAATGTGTAGATATGTATGTGTTCTGGTCTGATTGGCATTACATCTTTTATACACATCATATTTTATACATACACACTATTCATCTTACAACTTCTAAAATCCTTCTTGGGTATTAGACAGTGAATAAGAGAAATATGATCCCTGTCCAAAGAAAACATTTAAGCTTATAAAGATAAATAAGAACAGTGATAAATAACTGATTAAAAACTATGAAAGGACAGATAGAGCAATGATCTTTTACTTGAGGAAGTTATTCCTTAAGATCTATACTTTCATTATATAAGTTTTCATGTTTGTTTGTTTGTTTGTTTTTTCTGAGTCAGTAAAAAGTTAGCTTTTAGTATATACCTAGTAATGGTCAAATGCTAGATCAAATGGTAACCCCATGTTTAACTTCTTGAGTAACTTTCAGACAGTTTTCCAAAGTGACATTTTACATTCCTACCAGCAACTCTTCCTCCTCCTTTTACAGATGAAGAAACATGTTTCACAGAAAGGTAAGAATAAAATCCTCTGATAGTTCTACATTTCAAAGGCCATTAAAGCAAAAGAACTGATGGTGGAAATACAAAAAGGGTAATGTGAAGTAACTGTAGAAGGAGAAAACATATCATACAAGGAATAGAAAGAAAGACGATCAGAATTATGCATGTGAAAATAATTCCAGGCAGGAGAACGATAAATTATAACAACTACTGAAAAAAAGTATTTTAGGATATGGCCAATGGAAGGTACGTGGTGATTCTTAGAAATTTCAGGAGAGTGTTGGGAAAGACAGAGTGGGTGATGACAGATCAAAAGTAAGGAGGCAAAGCGTGTGTAGGCAGCAGCAGATTACTGAAATTCAGCTGTGACAGAAAAGAGAAGGAAGTCTTCATTCTTGAGAGGCAAGAAGCAGG
>NW_006208084.1:5818444-5819811 GCF_000334495.1 Tupaia belangeri chinensis | reverse complement strand
CAGGAATGATTAACTGTATAACCGAGAATATGGTGAAGCAATGTGTTGGAAAAGCTGAGGAAGCCTTCCTAAGAGCTACTGGACAGGTGAGCTTCAGACTTGGCGGAAACCTATTTCTCTGTGGCCAGGGATAGAAGGAGGCATGGATGGCTACAGATAAGGGTGATTTGGAGGATCTGTTCCAGTCTGGTAGTCTGGTCATGTCTTACAGAGTTTTAGGTGCTGATTAGGCTCAAATATCCTAAGAAAATGCTAGAACACCAGCTATTTCTTCCCTCCTTTTCTCTCTCCATCCATAGCAAGAGATCTGGAGGAGAATGATAATCTTCAGATCTTTCTTTTATTTTTTTTAAGAATTGTTTATTAATTTTATTTATTCATTCATTTTAATTTTATTAGAGAGAGAGACAGAGACGGGGGGCCAGGGGAGTGAGAAAGCAAGCCACTAGGTCCAGGACTCAAACTGTGATCAGCCATGTGGGAGTGTCCAGCACCTCAACCATCATGCCACTTGCTGCTCCCTCTCCAGGATCTTAACCCTGACCCCTGCTATGTTCTCACAGCAATTTTCAGTGCAAAGAATCAAAGGATGCTGAGAGACATTAACGGTCTTCCAACTTACCCCACCCATTCAAGGAATATTTAAGTCGTGAGCCAAATCCTTACAGCTTGAGGTGACCTTTTTGATGTCTTCCTGATTGCTCTGAGAATTTACTATAGCATTTATGGAAGTCGGATCTCCCTGAGTAGTACATGTAGATTCCTGAGCTATAAGACTTCAGCTTAGAGGCTCTTTCTGAACTGCCATTATTCGTGCTTGCTCCTTAGTACATTTATTACATATTATATATTTTTCTTTCCAAGCCTCCCTCCCCCAGATCTTCCTAATTGAAAAGCCAGGAAATAGTTCATTGTTTCTTAAAAGTGGAAGCAATAGCGCTTGCTTACAGTAATTCTCTGCCATTCCAGTTAATAGCACTGATTTCTAAAGCCTGACGGGGCTTTCCTCAGAGCAGAAGGAAAAATTTCATTGCATGTGCTAGCAGCATACTTACCACAGCTTCTGCTGATATCAGAGGCATTTTAATAAAATCCAGCATGGAAATGCAGGATTTTCTACACTGACTTCAACTGATAACTAGCTACAAAAGTTTGACAATCTCAGAAAAAAATGCTCAGCATGGCATGTGGTTTAGAATCTAGATTACAAATTCTGGGGGTGGTGTGAGGTGGAGAAAGCTGTGCTTTCAAGTAAAATGAGAACCTCTGCTGAGGAACACTGAGATGCCTCCCTGACCCCAGCGAGCACTGCTTCTGAGCAGCTGCAACCACTTAGAACTGGACTGTATCTTCCCTCTGCAGGGAAA
>NW_006208084.1:5777153-5818413 GCF_000334495.1 Tupaia belangeri chinensis | reverse complement strand
AGGGCTCAATCCAAGGTCCATTGCCATTCTGAATACAATCCTGCACAGTTCAGAAACAAGGAGATGTAAACTTTGCATCAATAACTTCCTCCATTTCTATGACCCTTTTACATTTTCCAGGAATGTTTGCATCCAAGAAGGCTCTTTTTATTTTGATCACAACCGATTGGCGAGGCAAGGCAGATGTTTCACCTGTGATCCATGGAAGCTGTAAGATTTTTCCTAAAGTCTTATAACAAGTGTGGATAGGAGAAAGATGGTTCCAACATTCTTGATAATATTTGAAGTTCACCCATCAGACAATACCTGATGGGTAGAGTTTAAAACTCAGTAGATCCCTTTTGTGTGTGACTTTGAGGATGAAGGACTAAGAATGGCTTAATATCTGTGAGGCAGGAAGGGATATTATTTGAAAGACACAGCTAATATGGTTGCTTAGTAACTATAACACAGATGTGTTTATTTTGCTTTTTAAATTTCTAATAGAAACCATGTGAATGGACACTAGAGAGAGAGTCTCATCACACTGCTATCCCTTCTCCTCAACCCTTCAGCTTGTCAGGATCTTGGCAGGTCAATCCAGGGATCTGAACCGGTGGTCAGCCATGTGGATTCCAGCACTGCAGTTCAGTTTGCTTTTGACTATACCACCACTTCAGTTTTCTTTTGACTATACCACCACACTGGGTTGAAAAGTTGGCTCTTTAGAGACCCCAACTTCTCCACTTCTCCAGCTGCTGGAGTTACCCTGTCTTCAATTGTTAAATAAAAACCATTTGGACATCCATACCACAAGTAGTGAGAACTGCACTGTGCTTTTTCCAATTCTTCACATCCATAGGGATTCTCTAGGAAATTTTTGATTTTCCTGATGACCTTGGGTTTTTTACCTCTTACTGATGTCTCCTTGTAGAACTCTTCCTTTCTTACCAGTCTATGTCCACCAAGCTGACCTTTTCCCTGAATTTTCAAAAATTCCATTTATATAAGAAATAATGTGTAGTACAACTTAAGTGAAGGCTTGGGGTGATGCCCAAGAGCAATGGGCTGGGAGAGCTATGCTACTGGAAGCAACGTAAAAGTGCACAGCTTTCCCAAGATCTCCCGTCCGACATAGTCCTGCTAGTCCAAATGATGACTTGGTGTGAACAAGAAAGAAGTGCATCTTCTCAAGATCTGTATTATCAGGACCAGCAGTTAGCATAATGGCTATGTCGCTGGACTCCCACGTAGTCGACCACGGTTTGCATCCCGGACCCGGTGGCTTAAAACTCATGCCGAGTACATGTATGTGTGTGCCCAAGATATTGAGAGGAGAATGGAGGAGAAGGGACTGTGGCATGGCCATCCTCCCTGGGGGGTGATTTCTTGCTTTCTGTCTCTCTGTCTCTCTCTCTCTGTCTGTCTGGCGAGCGCACGTGCCCTATAGCAAAACCCTCTACACACACACACACACACACACAAGATCTGTAGTATCATCTGCTGAGACATGGTTTAATAACTCTTAAGAGCCAAGAGACTCGTGTTTGTCCTTGGAGTTGCGCAATACACAGTTGACATGACTGGAAGCAGCTGCCATTCTTGCCACTGGCCACTCCTTCTTGGGGTCTAGCCTCTCTGCCTTTTTCCTCCAATCTTTTTTTCTTATCCCTTCTCTTTGTTAATCTCTCTCAGGTTCCGTCTCTTCTGGACCCCTTTACTCTCTTCCTTTTGAGGTTCTCTGGAGACATTTATAATTCTTACTCTATTGTGAATAACATTTAATTTTCTGCTCTCTTCTACCCATCCCATACCTGGTCCCTGGTCCAAGAGTTATCCTTCCTTAACTAAAATGGTCCTTCCTGATACTATGCTATTAACTAACTGAGAATGTCTACATCCAGATTTTTAGAATAAATCTTTTCCTCTCCTTATCACGTTAAAAAAATGCAAATTTTAAGAATTTGGTTAGGCTCTGTTACAAGCCCTCCTGCACTTTCTATCTATCATAATAGTATTTTTACTTTTTTTTTATTTTTATTTTTTTGGAGAGGTTTTCCAGGGCGTGTGCACTCACCAGAAAGACAGAGAGAGACAGAGAGACAGAAAGCAAGAAATCATCTCTCGGGGGGATGGCCATGCCTGATTCCCTTCTCCTCCATTCTCCTCTCAGGATCTTGGACACGCACGCACACGCGCCCAGCATGAGTTTAAGCCACCAGGTCCGGGACTCTAACTGCGGTCGACTACATGGGAGTCCAGCGACATAGCCATTATGCTAACTGCTGGTCCCACATGAAAGTATTTTTAAACCCCTTAAAAATATTTATACTATGAACATGTCATATAGTGGATGCCCATAATTATATGCTGATGGAATATTTATGATGGAAGGTGTAATGTTTTGTAGTTTTGTTGTTGTTGTTTGTTTTTGTTTTTGTTTTTTTGTAGAATGTATCAGATTGTGACTTAATAACAGAATTCTTGGTATGTGCTTATCTAAGTGCCCAGTTCACAGTGGGTACTTAAACGATATTTGCTAAATGAATGCCTATCAACAACTTAACCAATTGTCTACCTAACCCAGTGGAATCTAGGGTGTTAACCATCTTGAGAAATGAAGTATGATGGTACAGGGTCATTTTACTTCTTTAGATTACCATGATTGATTTGTTCACTCATAGCATGAAATAGTTTAGCATGAAAAACTCTATAGTATGTTAGCTAGCCCCTTTTATAGATGCATCACACCCTAAAAGAAATTTCAAGAATATTATTTACACATCTTTGCCCCAGAATCTTATGAAGTAGATATTACCTATCCTTCTCCCCATATCCACTCCCACTTTACAGATGAAAAGCCAAGGCCCAGAGAGATTTAAGCAACTTAATTAAGCTCACACATTTAGCAAATGATGGGACAGGTACTTGAACATAAATTCACTAATGCCAAGTCTCCCATATTGTCTCCTCCATTATAGCTTCTCTAGTTTCAAAGCAGGTTGCCATAACTCTAAAGTTCTTTTTCCAAGGTAGATGTTTAAAAAATATGTTCTGTTGTAAAAGTATAAAGCACATTACTCAGTATCAATACAAGTCTTCAGTCTAGAATCCAGACCATTAAGAGTGGAGCATGGCATACTTTGAAAGAGATCTAATAAAAACACAAAGTTGAAATTGTCTCTAAGGATTTTAGCTAAGTAGGATGAATCTAGAGGGGGAAATAAAATCTTTTCCCAGAGCTTCACAGGAGTGGAAACTGAAAGATTGAGAGCTTGTGAGAAATAACAGATACTTTAAAAATTGTTGGATTAAAAAAAGAAGAATGGTTGAAATGGAAGGATTTTTTTAAAGTGAATAAATAAATTAAAATGCTATATTTGGAATATTTTTTAAGAATCATATAGCTTTAGGACTGAAAAGGACCAGGAAAAGCATCTAAACTCCTCCTCTTTTACAAAAAAAAAAAAAAAAAAAAAAACCATTTTAAGCTGCACCTAGGAACAGCTATGTAGTTTGTGGATGCCACAAAATAAAAATGTAGAGCACCCTTGTTTGAAAGCTATTGAGAATTTCAAGATGGTGACAGCAGATCACTAAACCAATGAGGAACCCTTTTAAGTTCAGGTTCCTATTTGACAGTCCAGGTCACACATTTATGGAAGCCATTCTGGTCATCATATCATGGTGTTAGAAGAGTCTCTATTTGATTAAATAACAAGCTGTCAAGTTAATTTTTTCATGGACATTCATGCAATTAACTCTTCGGTACAAACTATGAGCTGAGGATTTTAGTAAGCAAGTCAGACATCTAACTGGAGTTTCACAATAACTCTGTGAATGACACAAATTACCATTCCCAGTTTAACAATGAGAACACTGAGAATCAGAGAAGTAAAGTTAGACATTCAAGGTTACAGATTAGTTCATGAAATAATTGGGATTAGAATATGGGTTGCTGAACCACCTGGTGACCTGGCAGTTAAGATGGATGGATCACATGCAGCCAACTGCATGGTTCAAGTTACAGGATTGTGGTATGGTCATCCCACCTGGGTGGTGATTTCTCACTTTCCCTCTCTCTGTCTCTCTGATGCCCTATGGGAAAGAAAGAAAACAAACAAACAAACAAAAAAATAAAATAAAATAAAATAAAAAAACTTCTGGGAATACGTGTGTGTGTGTGTATTCCCAAAATCCCAAAAGGAAACTGGAGGAAAAAGGATAGTAGTGTGGCCATCCCCCTGGATACATAGCAGTTACATTGTTGGACTCCCACATGATTGACCGCCATTTGAGTCCTGGACCCAGTGGCTTGAAACTCATACCATGTGTGTAGGAGTGCATGCCCAAGATTTCAGGAAAATGAAGGAGAAGGGATTGTGGCATGGCCATCCTCCCTGGAGGAATGATTTCTCACTTCCCCTCTCACTGTATCTGTCTCTCTCTCTCTCCAGCGAACATACTCTAAGGCAAAAAAGACTCTCAAAAAAAAAAAAAAGAGAAAAGAAAAGAAAAGAAAAAGAAAAAGAAGAAGAAGAAAGAAAATGAATGAGTAGTATTCCATTGAGTATATGTACCACACTTCAATTCTTTCATCCATTTGTGGACATTTGGGTTAGTTCTATGTCTTAACAACCATGAATAAGGCTGCAATGAATATAGTTGTGCAAGCGCCTTTCTGACTGAACGTTCTCCTGTCCTTTGAATAGATACCCAGGAGTGGAATTGCTGCATCGCATCATATGGTAATTCTATTGGAAGGTATTTGGGGAGCCTCCACATTGTTCTCCACAGTGGCTGGATTAATTTTCATTACCATTAACAGTGTAGAAGCATTCCCCTTTCACCACATACCCTCTAGCACTTATCATATTTTGTTTTTTTAATCTTTGCAATTCTGACTGGGGTTAGGTGGTATCTCATTGTGGTTTTGATCTGCATCTCCCTTATGATGAAGGATGTTGAGCATTTCTTCATATGATTTTTGGCTGTTTGTATGTCTTCCTTAGAAAGTTGTTTGTTCAGCTCATTTTCCCATCTTTTAGTTAGGTTAATATTTTTCTTCTGGGTAAGCCACTTGAGTTCTCTGTGTATTCTGGTTATCAGTCCCTTATCTGAGGTACAGTTAACAAATATTCTCTCCGATTCTGAGGGTTTTCAATTCACACTAATTACAGTGTCCTTTGCTGTGCAGACCCAGTGTGATTTTCAAGCCACCAGGTCAAGGACTCGAAACACTGTCGGTCATGTGGGAGTCTAGTGACAACCATTACATCATCTGCTGATCCCGAGGCTTTAATGATTACTAAGCTTTCTAATATAAATACATTTAAGGAAAAAAGTGGTCAAATACCAGGGACCAGCAGTTGGCGTAATGGCTATGTTGCTGGACTCCAACGTAGTCGACTGCGGTTCATGTCCTGGACCCAGTGGCTTAAAACTCACGCCGGGCATGTGTGCGTACGTGCCCAAGATCCCGAGAAGAGAATGGAGGGATTGCGGTGTGACCATCCCCCCCGGGAGGTGATTTCTCACTTTCTATCTCTATGTCTCTCTCTGTCTCTCTGTCTCTCTGGTGAGCACATGCGCCCTATAGCAAAAACCTCTCAAAAAAAAAAACAAAAACAAAAAGGAAGACATGCTGAAGATGATAGGAGAGGGGAACATATTTTATTTGGGATGCACATCACAGAACAAAGGGTTAGGGAGTCCATTTTTAGGCAAAAACACTGAGGCCTCAAGAAGTGAAATGAGTTGCCTAAAGCCACACAGTGTGATCATTAGGATTCAACTGGTTACATGTAACAAACCAAATTAAAACTATTGGGTTGTTGGAAAAGTCATGACATATTTTCCCAGTGTGATTTTCAAGCCACCAGGTCAAGGACTCGAAACACTGTCGGTCATGTGGGAGTCTAGTGACAACCATTACATCATCTGCTGATCCCGAGGCTTTAATGATTACTAAGCTTTCTAATATAAATACATTTAAGGAAAAAAGTGGTCAAATACCAGGGACCAGCAGTTGGCGTAATGGCTATGTTGCTGGACTCCAACGTAGTCGACTGCGGTTCATGTCCTGGACCCAGTGGCTTAAAACTCACGCCGGGCATGTGTGCGTACGTGCCCAAGATCCCGAGAAGAGAATGGAGGGATTGCGGTGTGACCATCCCCCCCGGGAGGTGATTTCTCACTTTCTATCTCTATGTCTCTCTCTGTCTCTCTGTCTCTCTGGTGAGCACATGCGCCCTATAGCAAAAACCTCTCAAAAAAAAAAAAACAAAAACAAAAAGGAAGACATGCTGAAGATGATAGGAGAGGGGAACATATTTTATTTGGGATGCACATCACAGAACAAAGGGTTAGGGAGTCCATTTTTAGGCAAAAACACTGAGGCCTCAAGAAGTGAAATGAGTTGCCTAAAGCCACACAGTGTGATCATTAGGATTCAACTGGTTACATGTAACAAACCAAATTAAAACTATTGGGTTGTTGGAAAAGTCATGACATATTTTTCTAGGCACAAATGTGTCATGACTTTTCCGACAACGCAATGGTTGAAAAAAAGAAAAAAGTAAACCACAAGGATTGGTGTAATGGAAAACTACAGGATGTTAGGGTTGATCAGGATTCTTCTCTGGATCCAGGGGCTTCATCCGAGTCCTGTTTTTGACTTTGCTTTGTTCTGTTTTGCTTCCCTCCCTAGAAACTTCTCATCCACGGAGAGGAAAGATGGCTCCAGAAGCCACAGGTTTCCATAGTCCTTCCTATAGTAACCCCCAAAAGGATTCTGAGTAGCTTTGTTTGTTTGCCTTGGATCGATAACTGCATCAGACAGAACTGCAAGCTCTAATCATATGACTACCACCTTGGTGAGATAAGTGGTATCACCACATGGTTTACATCCCCACCAGAATCACCTTCTGTAGGAAGTGATATTCACATAATGAAACATGAGTGCCACCCCTCCAAGAAGGAGACAAACGTAACCCATGTTCTCTGCACATGTTTTAGAATGTCGCAAAGTTGAGTTAAAAGTCTAGGCTGTATGCCAGTCTGTGTCTTTCAACCATACAAAGTGTTCTTCCCACATAACCCAGATGAGTGAGAACAGGAAGAAGATTGAATGACAGTGCAAATGAAAGGAAAGACAGAAATCACTGTGGGGAGGTCAAAACACCAAAGAAGAAATGAGAAGAGAAAGCAGGAGAAGCAGGATGATGCGGGACTATGAGGGAAAACAATAAAGCGAGAATTGGGGGAAAAGCACTGAGGGGCCATTCTGCAGCCTTCAACCCCTCCTTTGGAATCCCTGCCAGAAGCTGCTGCTATTTTTCAGAAAGCTTTTTCCTTTCTTTCTTGTTAAGAAACCAAGTGCCAAATGCCCATTAATCTTTCAAAGGCTACTTTGGTTCTTAGGGGCAGAACGATGTACACTTGGCTTGGCTTCCTCATGTTTTCCTTCCCAAGGGCAGTGGGACTTGGCAGGCCAACCCAACTACCCATTAAATCACAGGGACCCATGGGTGTTACTACATGGCTTTGTTTTCCCTGGGGTGTTTGTTGTCAGCCCTGCACCTAAAAGATTCTCCTACCATGTGCCTAACCAGGCTCTAGTTTGCTGCTTTCCTTTCTCAGGCCCATTTGCAGTGTGAGAAACCCAACAGGCAAAACCGAACCAAAGTTTAAGCTGGTTTTACTACTACCCCATTGTGGAGCCACAGTGAGCCTACAGAAGGCAGGGTGTGGTCAAGATAAGAGGAAATCCTTTCTTCTTCTAGAGCTGACAGTCAGGGCGGAGCAGGGAGAAAACAGACATGTGGACTAAAGAGTAACTTGGCACATTAGTATTGTCACTAAAATAAACAGAACAATGGAAGAAATGTCACCAAAGAAACGGTTTTGTCTCACTGAGTGCCTTTTACAAGCCGAGTCCTACACTGGGTGGTAAGGGTACAGACATGAATTGGAGGTGGACTGTCGGTAGGACACATGTCTTCCCCCACTTCTGTTGCTACTTCCAGGTAGAAGGAGTCTGGCTGGTGTGAAGTAGCTGGTGTTTTTTCACCCGTTCACCCACTCCATCATTGGAGAGGTTGAGGGACAGGTGATTAGTTGAGTTGGAAGGACTGACATGTGAATAGACCACTTGCAGAAAACTACAATGGGACATGCTCACCTTAGCCCCACCTGTTTTGCTCTTGGAGTTGCACTGTCAACTGAGGAGCCCATTGCTGCCCAATTATGTCCCTCTCCAAAATTTCCTAAGTTTAGGTAGTAATTCCCAGTATTGTAGGTTTTGACTATATTTGGAGACAAGGTCTCTTAAAAAAAAAAAATAAGGTTAAATAAGGTCATTGGGGGAACCAGCAGTTAGCGTAATGGCTATGTTACTGGACTCCCACGTAGTCGACCACGGTTCGCATCCCAGACCCAGTGGCTTAAAACTCATGTCGGATGCGTGTGCGTGCGTGCCCAAGATCCCAAGAGGAGAATGGAGGAGAAGGGATTGTGGCATGACCATCACCCCTGGGGGGGTGATTTCTCACTTTCTGTCTTTATGTCTCTCTCTGTCTGTCTGGCGAGCGCACGCGCCCTATAGCAGAAAAACCTCTCCAAAAATAAATAAATAAATAAATAAGGTCATTGGGATGTGCTCTAATCTAATATGACTAGTGTCTAAAGCAAGGCAGAATTATGGAGGAAATAATGTTTTTGTTCACTTTTCATGGTTGGGGAAAAAGGCATGCTATTTTTTGAGGAGAAGTATTCATTTTACAGCAGATGTGATGAGGAGAAGCATCTTGGGACAAAGGAAAAGGAAAAAGTTTCCATCTTGATCCAAACATGAGTCATGGGATGCTCATAGGGTGATAATCATCAGTGTTGATAGAAACCTCAGAGATTCTCAAGTTCAAGTTCCTTGCTTTTCAAACCTAATTACTGCAGAACTAATTTTGATCAGGACTTCAGGTGGGAAAAGAGAAAGGCACTCCTCCCTTTACTACCGTAATCACATTAGCCTCTTTCAGGCCGTTATGACAAAATATCAGAGGGATGGCTTATAAACCTCTTCCTAGCCAGGTTCCAAGGAAGTCCTTCTTCAGGCTTGCAGACACTACCTTCTCACTGTGTCTTCACATGGTAAAAAGAGGGTACAGAGCTCTGGGGCCTTTTATAAGGACACTAACTCCATTCACGAGGTCTTCACCGTCATAATTTAATCTTCTCCCAAAGCTCCCCTTCCTAGTACCCAGGGGTTAAGGCGTTGCTGTAGGAATGGAGTGTGGGAGGGGAACGAACATTCAGACTGCGGCATTTTTCCTCCACATTAACCCCCACAACCTCTCTGCTACACCTACCTGCTCAGAACTTGAATTTCGGTGAATGGAGACTGAGGGATAAGGTGAAACAGAGGTCTAAAACAGAGTATGAGGAAGGGAGAAGCCGAAAGAAGACTTGTAGAATAATTAGTTCTTTCAAATGTGGGAATTCAAGCCACTAAGGGTGGTGGGGAGATCTGGTAATCCTGGGGACTCTTCTGGGCTGACACAAGCTCAGATTGAACACATACGACAACTTGGAAAACACCTGGTGATCACTTGAGGAGGGAAGCTTTGATGTAAATACCAAGCAGTGTTATTATAATCATTGTCCGTATTTATAGTGTAGTTTCTAAAACTAGCAGCCTAAGAGTTCATCGGAACTATTTGTGAACGAAGGCAGGAAATCAACTTGTAGGCATCATCAAAACTGTCGGTTTCTTCTTCCTCTTTTGGACTGACAACATAACTTTAAAAGGATGAGAAAGCACTTACTGTGTCGGAGTGGTTAGGTACTGCAGATGTTAGATCACCTGCTCCAAGATTTCAGCCGCAACTTGCAAATTTGTTTCATCTAAATTCTTAATCTAGTTTCAAGCCTTGGTCCCTGAGGCAGACTTGAAGGCTGTAAAAATAACCCCCTGGTACAACTCCCAGGCTAGAAGACAGATGTGGTAGCCTAAGCGATTTTCATAGTTACCACTGCTCCTACTTCAGGCTGCGCTAGAATTTCCAGAAATAACTGGGGAGACACTGAGGGACCACAAAGGTTCATCAGGAGCACTTCCTTTCATTTCCCTGAAATATCTTTTGGAGATGTTAGTGGATTACGGGATGGGTTTGTGGGATAGTTGCCAATGGCACCAGGAAGCAGGGAGCCAGCCTAAATCAGTTCTGTGTGCTGTGCAAATACCCCTTGGCTTCCCCTCCACCGACAGGCCTGGGGCTCAGTGGATGGGTGAGCTGGGAACCACGTGGTCCCTCTGCCATGTCTACAAGCAGATGTACACATGCAGCTCAGGAAGGAAGTTGAGGCGGTGTTTCCATGTCCTCAGGATGACAAGTTGTCCTGTCCCTTGTGCAGCTGTGACCAGCAAGTACATCAAGAGGTGTGGGTGTTTGTATGTCATGGGAGATGGAGCTCATTTCATTGGACATTTTGTTCCAACTTTGGTCTAACGTTGTTCCTGTGCCAAAATGGATTATCTTGGACCCCTCAACACCAGCTAGTGGAGACTCCTTCATTTCCTTTGGTTTAGGAAGTAAAGTAGAGTGAGTACCCTAAACCTATTACAAATTTTCTGACAGAGCCAAGAGAGAGAGAAAGAGAGCAGGCTGGCATCTCTCCCTTATTTATATCCCTTATATATATCCTTTAATAATCAACAGAATGATAAAAATCAGTCTTTATAATACAGAAAAGGATTGCCTTAATTTGGAACACTATGGTGCTAATTTTCATGTGTTGACTTGACTGAGCCTTAGGGTGCCAATGTATTTGGTTATGCATTATGCATAACATGGTGCCTATGAGAGTGTTTCTGGCTGAAATTAAGAATAGAATCAGCTTGAGAAAAGCAGGTTACCCTGCAAAATGTGAGCGGACCTCATCACTCCATTGGAGGACTAAATAGGACAAAAAGGTGGGGTCAAGGAGAATTCACTGCCTATTTTCAAACTGAGACATTGGCCTTCTGTCTTGAGAATTAGACTCAGACTACATCATTAGCTCTCCTGGGTCTCTAGCTTGCTAACTGCAGATCTAGGGACATCCAACCTCCATAATCATGTAAGCAATTACTTAAAATTAAGTATTTTTATATACATACATAGACGTAGATATAGACATGGATATGGATATGAATCTGTACCTGTATCTAATTTACCCCGTATCTATTCCTATCCTATATAATTGGTTCTGTTTCTGGAGAACCCTGACTAATGTAAGAAGCAATTTTCTAAAGCCTTACCTGAGTCATGCCAGTTTTCCAGGCTGGGAGGCACAGTGGTATTGTGCTTCTAACACAAAGATGATCTTGAATTCTGGCACTGCCATTTAAGAACTGAGTGGCCTTTTTCCTCATTTGAAAATGAGAAGACTTGCTTACTTCACAAGAGTTTCCATAGGATAATATGAAATGATGTTGACATAACACTCTTTTGGGTTCAGTAAGTAGTGTTGCTACTAGTAGGTTGTTAACTATGCTATTAACCATCTTCTCTTCTGATCATGTGAGACTTGAGACCCAACCTCAGGAGGGGGTTTGGGAGACATGGTTGCAGGGCTTGGGTAGTATTGGAGAAAGGGTCATAGCTAAGGATGAGCAGAAAGACAAGTTCAAGGCTTCTGTTCAAGCAAAAGGTAAATCCCAAAGGATCAGGCATGAGGTAGAATCCAGTTAGGAGATAGTAGTTCAGGAAAGAGAAATTCTAAGCAGTGACTGATAAGATTTTTTTTCAGAATGTCCACAGACTTGATTTTAGGGAAAAGGGCAATGGCAAGGGTATTGAGTACGTTTAGATAGTGACCTGACTGTTATTAACCCCCCTTCCCCTGTCTATCCACAAGGCTATGGTAAAACATTTTCTCAATATCCAGCATTGGATGAAGTTACAATTATCTTCATCTCTTAGTCTAAGACTTCTTTCAAGAATCAACTCAAGGGACCAGCAGTTAGCATAATGGCTATGTCACTGGACTCCCACGTAGTCGACCGTGGTTTGCGTCCCGGACTTGGTGGCTTAAAACTCACGCCGGGCACGTGTGCATGCGTGCATGCATGCCCAAGATCCCGGGAGGAGAATGGAGGAGAAGGGATTGCGGTGTGGCCATCCCCCCGGGGGGATGATTTCTCGCTTTCTGTCTCTCTGCCTCTCTCTGTCTGTCTGGCGAGCGCACGCGCCCTATAGCAAAAACCTCTCCAAAAAAAAAAGAATCAACTCAAGAAAGTTTCATGAGAAGCTTGACCCACCCATATCACCAGGCTCTGGTCACATTCAGCATCATGTCTTTGCAGCACCTACAGAGTAGAATGAGATGGTGATGTGCAGTGTGTGTGTGTGTGTGTGTGTGTGTGTGTGTGTATACATGCACACGCATGTTTCAGGACCTCTGCTGAAGACAGAAAATCATCATTCAATTGGAGGCCCCTGCAGGAGATGGGAGTGAGAACAATGAAGTCAGGGTATTTTTTCCTAATACCTCCCCTGACAAGTCACCTTGGGCTGGCTGGAGTTTTACACCAGCAGTACAATGCCTGGCCTACCGATAATGGCAGCTGTAAATTCTAGCTTAGGCTACATATGGAGGTCAGCTTGGTAGACCTGTGTTCACAGTAACCTAGAGAGGTCCTACACATGTTATTAGTATTGTTACCTTATCTAATCAAATACCTTCGTCATTTCCAGGGTGTGCAGCTGTTGAAGCTTTAGAGAAGGAAAAATCCCCAAGGGCACCCACTAGGGCATAGTGCCAGGCTAAAAATAGATGCTTGAAACTAGTTCAATCCCTGATCTATCCCTCAGGCAGTTTGCTGTTGGGGGTAGCTCATTTTGTGAAGCAGAAATGAGTCTTCTTTGAGCCACCTTTTGTGGTGGGACAGCTCTAAAATTATATTCCCCTCTTTGTTGACCCAAATAAGGAGTCCTTAGCTAGGAGACCACAGACACAGAGTGACTCATGATGTCAACCCCTCTCTAGTCCCAGGGCCCCCCAGCCTCTCCCTTCAAGAGAGCCATTCTCTCCCTTCCAAACCTTTCTCTGGGTGACTGACATGGGTGGACTTCCTTGTCTCTGGCTTCCTGTTGAGTTTGGCCTGTTGGAGGTCCCTGCAGGAGATGGGAGAGAGAACAATGAGGCCAGGGTATTTTTTCCTGGTACCTTCCCTGTCAAGTCAGCTTGGGCTGGCTGCATACCTCTAAATGTTGCCTTCTCCTCTTAATCTTTCCAGTTTCTACCTTTAAGGTTTTCAAATCTGTCTAGGGATGGCAGCAGAACCTTGCCATTGCCAGATCCTAGGGTACTTCATTGCCCTGAGTAGTTTCCTCTTCCTGCTCACAGCATTATTAAGAGTCCTTTAAGTCCACTCACATTTCCCTTTGGGGCAGGACAGTGGTGTAATGGTAAAAATGCAATGGAAAATGCCATGGTCTGCAAGGCTGACACACCTGGGGAGGTTCCAGGTTCATGTCAGAGATCTTCCCGGGTACGCTCGGCACATATGTGTGCTCATGATCAGGACTGCCTGAGGCCAGGGGTGAATTGTGGTGTCAAGACCCCCAATTGAGGGTGTTGAATCTCTTTGTCTCTATCTCTCTCACTCGTGGAAGAAATAAACTTTAAAAAATTGCACTTTGGATGTGTTGTCTGCTTCCTGCAGTAACCTGACTACATATCTCACCCCTCCTAGTTCTAATGCTGCCACCCCCCCTGGTCTGAGGAAACCTTCCAAAAAGTAAATCAGCAATTCAGAAATAAGATTCTGTGCCCCTGATCCAAGAAAGCAGATGTCTGTCCCTTTCTTTGTTACCTCGTCTTTTCTCTCCTCCAATATCTGGCTGCTAGTTCACCACTGTTTCTCTAACGAGAGTTTCAGCCCACCAGATCCTGGCTTGGTTTTATACCTGAGTACCTGGCAGAGTTGCTGTCCTAAGAGTCTGTGCCGAGGTATAAGATCACCAGACCTACATGGGACAAATGAAAGAAGGATAGCCACGTGGGGTTTTTTTAGAATCTTTTTTTTTTTTAAGAGAGAGATTTTGCTATAGGGTGCGTGCACTCATCAGAAAGACAGAGAGAGACAGAGACAGAAAGTAAGAAATCACCCCTCCAGGGCGGATGGCCACACTGCAATCCCTTCTCCTCCATTCTCCTCTCGGGATCTTGGGCATGCATGCACATGTGCCCGGCATGAGTTTAAACCACTGGGTCTGGGACTTGAACCACAGTCAACTACATGGAAGCCCAGCAACATAGCCATTATACCAACTGCTGGTCCCATGGGGTTTTACTAGTATTGCCCAGAAATGCAAAAGTCAAAACTGGAGAAGTGAGACCAAGCATCAAGTCTGAAGGAGAAATTGAGGCAGGGAGGTGAATCAGCAAGAAAGAATGAAGAAAGAAGAAAAACCCAAGAGAGCCTGAGGAAAGTACATTAGAATAGAGGCCATGAGATGTGTGGTGGTGTCTCTGGGTCCTCCCCCCGGGGGGATGATTTCTCGCTTTCTGTCTCTCTGCCTCTCTCTGTCTGTCTGGCGAGCGCACGCGCCCTATAGCAAAAACCTCTCCAAAAAAAAAAGAATCAACTCAAGAAAGTTTCATGAGAAGCTTGACCCACCCATATCACCAGGCTCTGGTCACATTCAGCATCATGTCTTTGCAGCACCTACAGAGTAGAATGAGATGGTGATGTGCAGTGTGTGTGTGTGTGTGTGTGTGTGTGTGTGTGTATACATGCACACGCATGTTTCAGGACCTCTGCTGAAGACAGAAAATCATCATTCAATTGGAGGCCCCTGCAGGAGATGGGAGTGAGAACAATGAAGTCAGGGTATTTTTTCCTAATACCTCCCCTGACAAGTCACCTTGGGCTGGCTGGAGTTTTACACCAGCAGTACAATGCCTGGCCTACCGATAATGGCAGCTGTAAATTCTAGCTTAGGCTACATATGGAGGTCAGCTTGGTAGACCTGTGTTCACAGTAACCTAGAGAGGTCCTACACATGTTATTAGTATTGTTACCTTATCTAATCAAATACCTTCGTCATTTCCAGGGTGTGCAGCTGTTGAAGCTTTAGAGAAGGAAAAATCCCCAAGGGCACCCACTAGGGCATAGTGCCAGGCTAAAAATAGATGCTTGAAACTAGTTCAATCCCTGATCTATCCCTCAGGCAGTTTGCTGTTGGGGGTAGCTCATTTTGTGAAGCAGAAATGAGTCTTCTTTGAGCCACCTTTTGTGGTGGGACAGCTCTAAAATTATATTCCCCTCTTTGTTGACCCAAATAAGGAGTCCTTAGCTAGGAGACCACAGACACAGAGTGACTCATGATGTCAACCCCTCTCTAGTCCCAGGGCCCCCCAGCCTCTCCCTTCAAGAGAGCCATTCTCTCCCTTCCAAACCTTTCTCTGGGTGACTGACATGGGTGGACTTCCTTGTCTCTGGCTTCCTGTTGAGTTTGGCCTGTTGGAGGTCCCTGCAGGAGATGGGAGAGAGAACAATGAGGCCAGGGTATTTTTTCCTGGTACCTTCCCTGTCAAGTCAGCTTGGGCTGGCTGCATACCTCTAAATGTTGCCTTCTCCTCTTAATCTTTCCAGTTTCTACCTTTAAGGTTTTCAAATCTGTCTAGGGATGGCAGCAGAACCTTGCCATTGCCAGATCCTAGGGTACTTCATTGCCCTGAGTAGTTTCCTCTTCCTGCTCACAGCATTATTAAGAGTCCTTTAAGTCCACTCACATTTCCCTTTGGGGCAGGACAGTGGTGTAATGGTAAAAATGCAATGGAAAATGCCATGGTCTGCAAGGCTGACACACCTGGGGAGGTTCCAGGTTCATGTCAGAGATCTTCCCGGGTACGCTCGGCACATATGTGTGCTCATGATCAGGACTGCCTGAGGCCAGGGGTGAATTGTGGTGTCAAGACCCCCAATTGAGGGTGTTGAATCTCTTTGTCTCTATCTCTCTCACTCGTGGAAGAAATAAACTTTAAAAAATTGCACTTTGGATGTGTTGTCTGCTTCCTGCAGTAACCTGACTACATATCTCACCCCTCCTAGTTCTAATGCTGCCACCCCCCCTGGTCTGAGGAAACCTTCCAAAAAGTAAATCAGCAATTCAGAAATAAGATTCTGTGCCCCTGATCCAAGAAAGCAGATGTCTGTCCCTTTCTTTGTTACCTCGTCTTTTCTCTCCTCCAATATCTGGCTGCTAGTTCACCACTGTTTCTCTAACGAGAGTTTCAGCCCACCAGATCCTGGCTTGGTTTTATACCTGAGTACCTGGCAGAGTTGCTGTCCTAAGAGTCTGTGCCGAGGTATAAGATCACCAGACCTACATGGGACAAATGAAAGAAGGATAGCCACGTGGGGTTTTTTTAGAATCTTTTTTTTTTTTAAGAGAGAGATTTTGCTATAGGGTGCGTGCACTCATCAGAAAGACAGAGAGAGACAGAGACAGAAAGTAAGAAATCACCCCTCCAGGGCGGATGGCCACACTGCAATCCCTTCTCCTCCATTCTCCTCTCGGGATCTTGGGCATGCATGCACATGTGCCCGGCATGAGTTTAAACCACTGGGTCTGGGACTTGAACCACAGTCAACTACATGGAAGCCCAGCAACATAGCCATTATACCAACTGCTGGTCCCATGGGGTTTTACTAGTATTGCCCAGAAATGCAAAAGTCAAAACTGGAGAAGTGAGACCAAGCATCAAGTCTGAAGGAGAAATTGAGGCAGGGAGGTGAATCAGCAAGAAAGAATGAAGAAAGAAGAAAAACCCAAGAGAGCCTGAGGAAAGTACATTAGAATAGAGGCCATGAGATGTGTGGTGGTGTCTCTGGGTCCACTTCTCCTTGATGGAGACAAATACTGAGGAGGTGAGTGGAAGCAGAATTCCTGTAGGAGGAGGCTGTATGAATAACTTCCATCTTGCTTCTTATGGAACTTGGAATTGAGTCAGGTCCTCAGTCTCACTGTTCAGGGGTACAACCATGACTGCTCAGCTCTCATGAAGCCCCTGAGATTCTCCTGGTTGCCCAGAAGACCAAGGACTTTTCTGCTTAGAGAAAGCCCTGATATTCAAATCTTAGCTCTCCTAGTTCCCAAGTGGACCCCAGGCCATGGATTGTCTTTTGCCTAAACACCTTCTTTAATGCTGTCTTTATTCTATGTAGAGTCCAGCTTCCTTAGCCAGTCTCCATAGGTCCCCTCTGTGCTGCCTAACTCTCCCCTTCTCTGGGAACAGGATTCTGCTTTGGCAAACTGACCTCTGTTAGGTGGCCTTCAGTATGTTTTTAGGTTCAGTGTCTTCCTTCCATCTTTCTGATTCCTGAGTAAAAATTAGAGATTTATCTCGGCTTCCTTCTGTTTAGCAGTATCCATACCAACAGCCCATAGAATGGGATAAAATAATCATGTGGTGATTTATAAGTCCTGAGTATCTTCCCAGATACTGTCCTTTGTAGTAAAGCTAGTATCTCCACTCTGCACTGGATTTATGGAGTGGATATCTTTTTCTTTGTGTGTGTGTGTGCGTGTGTGTGTCTGTGTGTTTTCCACCATTTTCATCTGTCTGTTGCTAAAAATTTAGAATTCCTCAGGTCCAAGCCCACCCAGGTGAAATTAACTTATAGCCTCTTTCCATTTATCCTTCTTCTAAGCACAGACTCCAAGCCTTGTAAAGCTATAGGATGCTGGAAATATGTCATGAGATGTAAAATGGGTAACGTTGCTGGGTTCCTTCTCTTTGGGATTCAGTACTCCCAGGCATGGAATGTGGGGAAGGTATCAACTTGGATTAGATTTTAAGCAGTACCAGTATACTGGCACCTGGACAGTTTGCTAGCAATTACTTTCTTGCTTTAAAATGCAGAGCACTCTGAATGTTTACTACCCCACCTACTCAGTAAGTCCTTCCAAGGACCTGGGAATGAAGTCCATAGGGAGGGTTATATTCATACCTGAAATTGTAAAACTCCTGTAAGAATCTCAAAAAGAGAAAGTGGTTTGGCCAGCACCATTTGTAGTTAAGAGAGTCAAATATGGGACCAGCAGATGGCATAATGGTTATGTCTCTGGACTCCCATGTAGTTGACCATGGTTCAAGTCCTGGACCAGTGGCCTGAAACTCACACTGGGTATGTATGCATTCATACCCAAAATCCTGAGAGGAGAAGAGATTGTAGCATGGCCATCCCCCATGAGGGGTGATTTCTTGCTTTTTGTCTCTCTGTCTCTCCAGTGAGCACATGCACCCTATAGGAAAAAAAAAGAAAGAAGGAAAGAAAAAGAAAGAAAGAAAGAAAGAAAGAAAGAAAGAAAGAAAGAAAGAAAGAAAGAAGAAAGAAAAAAGAAAGAAAGAAAAAAGAAAGAAAGAAAGAAAGAAAGAAGAAAGAAAAAAGAAAGAAAGAAAAAAGAAAGAAAGAAAGAAAGAAAGAAAGAAAGAAAGAAAGAAAGAAAGAAAGAAAGAAAGAAAGAAAGAAAGAAAGAAAGAGGAAAGAAAAAGTCAGATCCTACATGGCCAACCACAGTTTGAGTCCTGGCGCTGGCAACTTGAAAACACACTGGGCACATGTGCATGCATGCCCAATAGGAGAAGGGATTGCATCATGACTACACCTTACTGGGGGTGGGTGCTTTCCTTTCCCTCTGTTTTTTTTTTTTTTTTGGGGGGGGGTGTTTTTTTTTTTTTTTGGTCTTTTTTAGTTTTTCTCTGGTGAACAAATGTGCTCTCTGGCAATTAGAGAGAGAGAGAGAATGAGAGAGAATAGTCCAAGGAATAAAGCATATATGTATCTCTACTGCTGGTCTGTGTATGGAAAATCCTAGCAGGCCTTGATGTTACTTTAGGTATGTTATTAGGCACCTACACCCAGCTAATTCATTGTAATACAGTTTGAGGGATGGACTCATGGGATAGATCTAGTTGGGCACTTCCCTTTCTCTCTGATGACAAAATTATGTAGAAATAGACCATCAGGCAACCTGAGTCTGAATCCAGCACATGACCCCAAACCAGGGACAACCACAAAAATATATGTACAATCACTTTATATGCACGTATTTCACTTCCCCAGTGAAAGCTGTATTTTGGCAATGTCCACTTACCAAATGTAATTGGTCCACTTCCTAGTACCCTCCAGAAAAAACTTTCTTGGGTCAGCCTATGGTGAAGGAGTTAAGAAAGCTTGATCCTACATGGCCAACCCCAAATATAGAATCCAGGACCCAACAGTTTGGTAAACATATAGGGAGCATTGTGTGCATGCCCAAAATCCCCAAAGAAGGAAAAGATGAAGGAGAAGGGATTGCAGCATGACCATTCCCCATGAGGCAGGGGGCGACCCCACCTCCCCACTCAACTCTGGCAAACACATACTCCCTCTGAAAAATTTACAAGAAAAGGGGGGAAAATGAAAAAGAAAAAAATATTCTCCAATCTACGGAAAAGTTTTTGGGATTTAATAATAATGCTTTTTTTTTCTTTTGTATTTTTAGACATCATAATTGCTTTTGAAATACTTGAAAACAACTATCATGTGGACATTAGTGTAAATTTAAGCCCAGATAACTCCTAGTCCTATTTCTCTGTGATCTGAAGTGTCTGAAGCCCATTAAGTCTCCTTTAATTGTCTTCAAACCTGGTGTTCCAATACCAGAAGTCACAGATCATTTGACTCTGATGAAGACTCAATGGTCATTTGTTGAATTTAAACAAAGTGGATTTTAACTACAAATTTGGTTTGTGTTCATTCTGATGAGTTACCACTAAGACCAACTGGATGGACAGAAAATTCTGTTTGACTACTTTTTTTCCAAATATTTTTTTTTCTCTTAAAAAAATACAGTAACACATCTGGGACCTATTATATGATGGTATATGTTTCAGTATATGTTTCTGCTAATGCTTCAGTAAACAAAAACCCCATGAATGGTAACTATTCGGATACAGTAGCAGCTAATGTGCCTCAAGTGAGGCTCCATACAAAGTTAAATATCATAGGATTGAGAATAACTGGGTCCATCAGAAATGAAATTCTAACCCCAATTGTATCTGAATCAATTTTTATAGTTAAGGGAATGCTTTTAATTGTTTCTTACTGCTTAGGAGGAAGAAAAATTCAAAAGTTTATGGACAGAGAAGATGTGGCACATATGCACCATAGAATGTTATTCAGCCATAAAAAAATGAAAAATGAGACCCTGGCATTTGATAGAAAGTGGGTGAACATGGAGGACCAGCAGTAAGCATAATAGCTATGTCACTGGACTCCCATGTAATGGACAGCGGTTCAAGTCCCAGACCCAATGGTTTAAACTCACACCGGGCGCATGTACATGCATGCCCAAGATCCCGAGAGGAGAATGGAGGACAAGGGATTGTGGCGTGGCTATCTCCCCTTGGGGGTGATTTCTCACTTTCTATCTCTCTGTCTCTCTCTCTGGCTTTCTGGTGAGCACACACGCCCTATACCAAAAACAAACAAACAAACAAAATAAAACCTCTCCAAAAAAAGAAAAAAAAGAAAGAAAGTGAATGAATGTGGAAGATTTACTGCTACATGAAGCAAGCCAGACTATGAAAGTGAGTCACTGTCTGCCCTCTGTGCAGAAACTGAAAGACCAGACAGTATAAAGACATGGAGATAAACTGTGGATATCAGAGATAGTGTGGGAAGAGGGTGGGCAGGTGCAAGGGAGGGAATCAAGGAGGAAAAAGAAAGAAGCAAAATATTTAAGGAACACAAAAATAAAAAAATTATCTGTTGATGATAAAATGTATGGTAACATCTTTGATTGAACTAATATTCAGCATATTTAGGATGGAAAAACTCATTTGGTATGCTGTAAGGATACACAGTGATTTAATGTAAATAATAATAATAAAGTCTATGATGTTTTTATTTATATTAAAGTTAAGCATATCAACTAGAAACACTCCTGGTTGTCGATATGACTACTCTTGGAGCTGGCCCTATAGCACAATAGTGGGATGCAGTACATGGGAACCAGATCCCATATGGATGGCTACAGTTTGAATCCTGGACTTGGCAGCTTCCAAGGTGCCAGGTGTGCGTGCCAGGTGTGTGCGCATGCATGCCCAGAGTCTTTGATGGGACGGAATATAGAAGAAGAGTGATTGCAGTGTGGCCATGCCATGTTGGTGGGAGGGGTGGGGGGAGGAGTAGGGGGTGTACTTGCTCTCTCTTCTCTTTCTCTCCCTCTTGTGCATGAATGCATGCACATATCCTCTGGCAAAAAAAGAAAAAGATAAAAGTATTTTCTACACTTAACTAATAGTTAACTAGAAAAAGAGGGATGTTTTCTTGTTGTTTTCATATTCTTATTAAACAGAAACTTTGGTTTGGGGCCAGCATCTCTGTGATTCTTTGATCTGTCTTCATGGTTAAAGAAGACTGCCCTGGCACCAGTGGGAGAGCCACGAGTAAGGAGGTAGGACCAACCTTAGGGCACATGGATCCTTTTTATAAGAAACTAAAAGCAAGATGCTTTCCAGAAACTCTGAACAAACTCATGTCTCATAGCTTGAGCTATGTCCCAGGACTACCTCTATGTGCAAGGGAGACTGGGAAAGGAGGTCTTCCCTATTCCAACCTCTCTGATAGATGCAAATAAGAGATAAATAGGTGGGTATGAATGTGAGAGCAGCCAACCACTACCATCACAAGTCTTACGAAAGCTTTTGTGGGCTGAAACCTACTGAAACTCCCCCTAAACTAATTCTAAAAATCAACAGAGGGTAGAAAGCTAGGGAGGAAAGAAGAAGAGCTTGAGAACCAGCTTTAGGGCCTATATCTGTCACTTCCTGAGTGAGATGGCCCTAGGAAAGTCACTTCTGTTGATCCACCACTTCTCAACCTGAAATAACACTGCTCTTCAGGGTTAACTGAAGATAAAATGAAAGACTATCACAGAATTTGTGCTGATTGTGCCTCTACTATGTCCACTAGAATAGTAAAGATGGTGGTGACAGCAGTGATGGAGGCCTGGGGCCACCTAGACTTCCAGATAATGTTTCAAGAATATCACAAGAAATAAGTAAGGCAAAGTGCAGTGTAAGAGCCAGGCCTATACTACTCAAAAAAAAAAAAGAAAGAAAGCAAGAAAGCAGGCCCACAGGTCTATGGAAATCCAGCCTTTTCTCTCTCCATCCTTTCTTTGTGTAGGTCATTATTTCATGGCCAGCTCACACACAGCAGTTCAGGGTATCCTGCACACCATTCTGTCTCCAGTGCCCACTGGGAAGTGATATGTGCTCAGGGAACATTTATGAATGGGTGAATTCCTCAGAAAGGTGGACTGGTTGGAAAAAAAGAAAGTTGTAAATTTCAAATATGTTCAATGAAAAACAAGTGTCTCAGGAAATGATCCAGCAGCTATATAAGAATAAATAAGTGAAGAACAAATCTTCCATATTCATCAACTTTCTATCAAATGCCAGGGACTTATTTTTTATGGCTGAATAGTATTCCATGGAGTATATGTGCCGTAATTTTTCAATCCATGTATCTGTTTGTGGACATTTGAGTTGGTTCCATGTCTTAGCAATCATGAATAATGCCACAATAGATATAGACGTGGAAGCACCTTTCTGACTGAGCATTCTCCTGTCCTTTGGGTAGATACCCAGGAGTGGAATTGCTGGATCATATGGTTATTCTATTTGAAGGTCTTTGAGGAACCTCTATATTGTTCTTTATGGGGACTGGATCAATTCACATTCCCACCAACAGTGTAGGAGTGTTCCCATTTCACCACATCCCCTCCAGCACTTGCCATTCTTTGTTTTTTGTTTGTTTATTAGTTTTAATCTTTGCCATTTTGACTGGGGTTAGGTGTCATTGTGGTTTTGATCTGCATCTCCCTTATGGTGAGGGATGTTGAGCATTGTTTCATATGCTTTTTGGCTGTTCATATGTCTTTTTTTTTTTCCCCCTTCCTTTTTTTGGAGAAGGTTTTTTGTTTGTTTGTTTGTTTGTTTTTTGTTTTTTGTTTTTTTGCTATAGGGTGCGTGCGCTCACCAGAAAGACAGAGAGAGACAGCGAGACAGAAAGCAAGAAACCCCCCCCCAGAATCCCCCCCCAGGGGGGAGGGCCCTGCCACAATCCCTTCTGGTTGAGTTCTCTATGTATTCTGGTTATCAGTCCCTTATCTGAGGCACAGTTAACAAAAATTCCCTCCCATTTGGAGAGATTAGTGTTTCGATTCAAACTAATTATGGTGTCCTTTGCTGTGCAGAAACTTCTTACTCTGATGTAATTCCCCCTATTTGGGGGATTATTGCCTATACTTTGGGGGTCTTGCTTAAGAAGTCTTTGCCTACCCCAATGTCTCCAGAGTTTCCCCAGTGTTTTCCACCAGTAGTTTTATAGTTTGCAGTCTTAGGTTTAGATCTTTGGTCCACTTTGGGTTGATTTTTTGTTAATGATGACAAATGGGAGTTCAGATTCATCTTTTTACAGGTGGATACCCAGTTTTTCCAGCACCATTTGCTAAAGAGGTTTTTCTTTTCCCACTGAATTGACTGGTACCCTTTGTCCAAGATCAGTTGGCTGTATGTTTTGGGGTCTCCACTTAACATATATTGACTGTCTATACTCTATGGTAGAGACTGAAAAACTGGAGGACATAAAAGCATTAAAAATTGTTATGGACACTAGAGACAAAGTGGAAGGAGAGTGAAAGAGGGGAAAAGAAATTTGAGGAAAAATAGAGAGGTAAGACATTTGTGGGATATGGTTTATTACCTGTTGATGATGTGTACAGTATTTTCAACTGGGCTGAAGTGATGTGTATATCATGCTGGGTAAAGTCTCTTTACAATCTAAATGATGTATAGTGAATGAACATATAAGTAATAATAAAAATAATAATAAAGTAAATAAATATCAAATAAAAAAAAAATAAATAAATTTTAAAAAGAATAAATGGGTGAGGAATTCTGGTGAAAACAATAGGCAGTGGAAGCATACTCTTTCGATTCTCTCAAATTGCCATAGATCTACCAGGAACAAAAACCAAAACCTATGGTTAACATGTGTGAAACAAGGTATCTGGCCAACAGGATATCTGCTCAAAGCCCCACAACTGCAGTGGGTGAGGCGAAATGCCAGTATTGACAATGAGACTATGACTTATTACTTTTAAATGAGTAAAAGACATTCAGAAAATGATACAATACTTGTAAGATAAATCAGAATTAGAAAACCTCAGAAACAGAACTCAAGAAATAATTCATAAAAAATTATTTCAAAATAAGGGCAATGGATAGCGCATTGGCACAGTGGTAATGTGTTGTTCAAGAGCCCCTGGATCCATACAGAAGATTGTGAGTTCAGTTCCTGCTCAACCTGCACAGTCAGGCACCTGTGCCCATGATCCTGGCTGGCTGGGAAGGCTGGAGATAGGGAGATCATGGCATGAGAATTTGTTGAGGGTGCTTGCCCTTCTCTCTCTGTCTTACTGTTTCTCACTCTCATGTAAGAGAGGGGGGAAAAAATCTTTTCTAAAATGGGGCTGAACCAGCTGGTGGTGTGGTGGTTAAGGAAGTTGAATCTCACATAGCTGCCTACATAGTTCCAACCCAGATCTGGCAACTTGAAAACATGCTAGGAATGTGTGCTTACATGCCCAAATTCCTGAGAAGAGAATGAAAAAGGAATTGAGGTATGGCCATCCCCCCAGGGGGGTTCTCTCTCTCTCTCTCTCTCTCTCTCTCTCTCTCTCTCTCTCTCTCAGACAGACATCTGCACCCTATAGCAAACATTTAAAAGTAATTAAATTGGGACCAGCAGTTAGCATAATGGCTATGTTGCTGGACTCCCACGTAGTTGACTGCAGTTCGAGTCCTGGACCCGGTGGCTTAAACTCACACCGGGCGCATGTGTGTGCATGCCCAAGATCCCAAGAGGAGAATGGAGGAGAAGGGATTGTGGCATGGCCATCCCCCCTGGTGGGTGATTTCTTGCTTTCTGTCTCTCTGTCTCTGTCTGTCTGGCAAGTGCACATGCCCTATAGCAAAAACCTCTCAAAAAAAGTAATTAAATTAATAGACACTAAACTATAAAGAGCACACAACAAATAAACACAACAGACGATGCCTTAAGAGAAGTAAAAGGTAAAAGGAGAAAGTTATTTTCAAACAAAACTACATGAAGAGGGGTCAGATGGTGACATGGCAGTAAAACGTGACACTCTATGAGGCTGACTTTTAGGGGGTCACTGGGCACTGATTCATTATCTTGAGAACAGGCAAATAATGGGAAGAAGTCAAGCATCTGTCCTGACCACTGTATGTAAATGCTGCAACTGAATAACCAGATAGCAGATGAGAGAAACACTTCTTAATAAATTATTCTAGCTAGAAGTAAAATGTGACATAGTATTAGAATTGCTTTACTTTTTAGCTTCAATGACTATTGACATCACAAAAAGACAACCAGACATATGATCGTCTAGCTAATGAAAGAACATGCCATTTCACAAGGTCTGGTCAAAATGACTTACTTAAAGTTTCTTTGTTCTCTGGATCCAGTTGCTGATCTGCAGATAATACAGAGAACAGAGGAACATGTTAAACTGCACCATGAGTACACAGTCAGAAAAATCCACAAAAAAGGGAAATTCAACAGGTTAAGCTACTAACGATCTTCAACAAGGAAATTATAAGCAAGAACAAGTACTGGAAGGAAAAACAGTAGATTAAAAGAGAACTAAAAACTTAACAAATTTTAAAAAGTGAAGAAAACACTGTGGTTTTAAGAATGAATACTTGGATGAAAAAAAAATAGCATAAAGGAACATGAGGACATGATTACTGTAGTAGTCAGGATAGTGGGGTTTTTGGGGGGAGAAAGAAGAAGACACATCTGTGATATCTGGTAAATTTCTATTTCTTGATCTAACTAGGTGTTAGCCTTATAATGCACTATATGTTTCTTTTGGATTATTTTCTATATCTGTCTTTCATTTTGCAAAAAAAATTTTTCCAAAGTCTATTTCATTTCAGAAAAGCCTCTAGATCCTATTCTTGAAACATTGCATTTGTCTGTACATAAAAATAAAATACAACATAAATTTCTTAAAAAGAATAAATAAGCAAGAAAAAAGAATGTATTTTTTTTGAGAGGTTTTTGCTATAGGGTATCTGTGCTTGCCAGAAAAACAGAGAGAGACAGAGACAGAAAGCGAGAAAGCCACCCCCTGGGGGGATGGCCATGCCACAATCTCTTCTTCTCTATTCTCCTCTTGGAATCTTGGACACACATGCACACGCACCCAGGGTGAGTTTAAGCCCCTGGGTCTGGGACTCAAACTGCAGTCAACTACAGGGGAGTCCAGCAACGTAGCCATTATGCCAACTACTGGCCCCAAAAAGAATGTATTTCAGATTGAGCTATATTTTCTTAAGTGCCCCTATTAAAACCCATTTCACAAAATCTTTTCCTTGCTTAAAAGATCTATTCAGAAGATTCTGTGCACTTTCATCCTAGACTTGCCAAGTTAAATAGCCAAAAAGTATTTCCTTTTCAAAGTCCAAGAAACATGCAGTCTTCTATATAATATAAAAAAAAAAAAGAAGAAAGAAAAGAAAAGATATATTGAGGCTTCCACTATTCCAGTCCTTCTTTCCATTTTTGTAGTGGAAAAATCATTTTCACACAAATGTAGACATACAGATATTTATAAAAGAAATGTGAATGCTTCAATACAAATGTATTAAAGACATTCAAAGGGGAAACCTTCTACATGAAAAAGATAATATCTTTTTCAGAGCTAGAAAATGAAATGCTGTTGCTAAATTTTTAAATACATTAAAGGATTTTACTTGCCTTCTGAGCTGAAATTTCAAAGTCAAAATGTGAGCCCAGTACAGGAATTTTATCAACAACTGAACTCGCTGACTTCTGAAAGGGGCTCCCAGGCCTTACTGTTTTTTGAAGTTCCATTTTGCTTTGTCCTCAGATGTCTTGACATAATCAGCCCATTGATGCCTTCTGCTATCTTGCAAACACAAGCATTTGCTAACAATTCTATGTTGAGGCTGGAGACAAGGAGAAGTTCCTCTCCCTTTGACACAGGGGTGGCTGGTCAGGATGTTCTCAAAGGTGCAGTAATGTGAACTTTTGACTGAACTGCTGCCCAGTGGGTTGCCAGTGCTTCTAGTTCCTACAGGCTCAGGGCTTCAAACACTGGGTCAGTTGCATCCCGTGACCTACATGGCTAGCCTGACACATTTCTTTCCCATGCAGTGGCACCAGTGGACAGACAAGATTGACATTCCTTCATTTCTTAAACTTGAGTGTCAGATCATGTGTAAGACTCACCAAATTGACAAGTTTATCTCTAGGTTAGATTGGTCACTAAAAGATCATTTGCTTTAAAAAGCAACATAAAGGTTCTTGCAAAATCTAAAAGTAGAACCCAGTAGTCCCATTCTTGGGTATTTACCCAAAGAACAAAAAAGCACTCTATTGGAGACATCAATACACCCATGCTTATCAGTGTTATTCACAATAGCTAAGAGGTGGAATCAACCTAATGGCCAATGACTGATGACTGGATTAAGAAAATGTGGCACATATATATGTGTAATCTACTCAGCCCTAAAGAACAATGAAATCATGTCATTTAACACAAAGCGAACAAATCTAGAAGATCAATGCTAAGTGAAATAAGCCAGGCTATTCAACAAATGCTGGATATCCCTCTGTAACATATATCAAACATCCATATTCCATGGCAGAAACTGAAAGATTTGTTGGCATAGAATTATAGAGGGCAACTGCAGATACCAGAGACTACATGATGAGGGAAGGAAGATAGACAGTTGAGGGAAGAGGAAAGGACCTTGGAAAATAAGGATCAATAAACACAAGAATGCATGTAATCAAGGCAAATAGGTTATGAAATAGTGTATCGCAACCGCAACAGAGTTAAAAAGGGTGTTGCCACTCTAATATATACCCTCTCCCACCAGAAACAAACAAACAAACTGGTGACCAGCAGGTAGCACAATTGTTAAGGCACTAGATTCCCACATGGTTGACCACAGTTTGAGTCCTGTACCTGGCAGCTTGGAAATCACACTGAGCATGTGTACATGTGTGCCCAAAATTTCAAAATGAGGATGGAGGAAAAGAGATTGCAGTTTGGCCACCTCTTATGCCAGTGATTTCTCATTTCGCTCTTCCTGTCTCTCTCTCTCTCTCTCTACCTCTCTCTGGCAAGTGCACGTACACTATGGCAAAAGCAAACAAACACACAAACTAATAGAATATTGGAGAAGATGAATATGTTAATATCTTTTATTGGACTTGATTATTTCACACTGTATGCATGCTTTGAAAAACCATACTGTACCCTATAAAGATGTACAATGATTTACCATGTAAATCAGAAATTATAATTTTACTAAGAAGCTTGACTTTCTGTCAGTAGTGATATGACAGTAGTGCTGGCACACACTTACATGTATGATCATTGTTCTTACTTAGTCATTACAACAAGCACAAAGATAAATATCACTTCCATTTTATAGACAATGGCAATTTATCCAAGACCATGTATATAATTAATGGCAGCAGCCCTGGGATTTGAACTTAGGTAGTTCAGGTTCCTGGGTCATCCTTTTAGCCACCACGCTATAGAGACTGTGGCTGGGAAATATATGGACATAGAAATACCAATATAGTGTATTAATGGTCTTTGCTGACATTTATCAACACTTTTTTCCTATCAGGCACTATACAAAATTTCACAAACTCTTCATTTGCTTACATGCCGATGGATATAGATAACAGCATAGCTACATAAAGGCCTATTTATTATGGCCAACATCCATTAAAATTGTCTAAATTTAGTCTCAGTGCCACGGTTTACTGGCTATGTAGCCTGAGCAAATGATTTAGCAGACCTGGTACTCAGCCTTCTTCATAAAAATACTGCGAGGAGTAAATGAGATACAAAAATACTTCCTTCCTAAGAACCCAGTGAGGAAAAATGAATAATATCTGTAAAGCACTACTGATTCCTGGCACAGGACAGGCACATAATAAGTTGGATATTACTCTTACTGTTATAGCATGAGATATACGAAATAATGCATAATATATCATTGGCAGATAGATATACATGATCAACTTTTTAAAACAATTCAGAAAGCTTGGCAAAGAAATTATTCTCCAAAACTTACCGAGGCCAAAGATTTTTTTTTAATGTTTACGCTGAGCTGATTTATTTTCCACAAGAACATCAGTAGTTTGGATATAAAGTGCTAACATAGGTTGAAGAGACAGGATTCTAGGACACTCATGCTGCAAAAGGCTCTGCTCTGAGCATGGCAGATGCCCATTCTCCAGAGGGAGGACAGCGAGCTCTTAACTCACAGCACCAAAGGTGCCATGTGAGGACACACGGGGGCCACTTATCACAATCCCCACCCTTCCAATCTTTTAACACCTGTACACTGGCCCTTGTACAATCAAATCTATTTCTGTCCTCATGGGTGCTGCACCAGGATCTAGTGCCCCCATCTCATCTGGCATTTAAACAATACATTCTCATGCAAAGTGGACATGACAGAATGATAACACGAGCACAAACTGTTGAATTGGTAGTTTAGACCAGGCGCTGTGTCACACTCTAATCAAGCATTCTCTGTCGTGATCTCCTGGCTCCATACACTAGCATTACGATCACCCTAGGTTCCATATCTGCTGAGTGGCAGAGGAGCCCTCAGGCCCAGATTCATTCACCTCCAGGTTTCATGTGATAATTTCCTTCATTCAGAGCCATCCTTGTTCACTTCTAAACTCTCATACACTTTCTCTCTTTCCTCACCACCATTCACACCCTACTTAACAAAAATGACCAATCTAAGGACATATCTTCTATGGGAATTAACTACTGGAAAAAAATAGCTTGTGTGTTCATTTTCTTCTCTGAGACTCATACCTCTCAGTATGTAGTTCAATGGATCAAGGAGCTAAACTCAGTCTCTCTCCATAACTAGGCAGTGACTCTTTGAAGTCAAGAATCTTGTCTACTTGTTATAATAACCCAACTACTTAGCATGCTGCCTGGCATATAACAAGATCTCAATAAAATTTGCAGAGAGAATAAATGATTGGATGAATCGCTGGACCCTTGAATGAAAGCCTCGGGTGACTTCACTCTCATTTGTTGAAAAATTTCTACTGAGTCTCAGGTTTGTGAACATCGAGAGGCCACTGAGTAGCTACTTAGAATAATGTCTGGTGTACAGTCGGTGCTTGGTAAATTTTATTCAATGAAGAAACAAATACATAATGCAGTCTTTAAGGCAGCATAAATCGTCTGGGAGATATATTTGAACACTCTTTGTTCTTCCAGTTCTGAAATGTATCATTAATTAAGCCAAATTATCAGAATGCTGGAGACTCAGGTTGGATCTAGTGAGGAACCTACAGAATGGCTTTTATGAATGTGAGCTATTCTGGCATCAGTCTATACTAAAGGAGACTACAGGCGTATGACATTTGCCACCATGTTTCCCTGGCAAGCTGCCATGGACAACCTGGTACTTATGTAAGAGCTGGGGGGTCCTATCTGATCTCAATACTAAGAATAGTTCTTCTTCCAATAAACTGATCAGTTTTTATGTCATGTGCTTGGTGAATTGTTAGTCTCGTCTTTGTTTTTGTTTGTTTGTTTTAGATCTACAACATTGGAGTAGAATTTGTAGCCAGTCGAAACAATGGAAAGGCCTTTTTATTACACATTTTTCCAAAGTCAGTCTTTGCTCTCTTTAGTATACTTCAGCTTTTATTTTTCTCTTTCTTTCTCCTTCCCTTCTTCCCTCTCTTTCTTCTAATCCTACTGTTTGAAAGTGTTATTTATTTATTTATTCCAGGGGCAGGAATGGTGGTGTGCAAAGAGACAGCATTCCCAATAGGGTCTTGATCCACCGCAGCCTCAGCTAACCCTGAATCACTGGTGTATTCAGGGAGGTCTCCACATATGAACTCAGGACCCTTTTATGTGGGTCAGCAGTGCAGAGCATCATGTTTTACCACTGCACCACCATTTGGCCCCTCTTCTACTGCTACATTTATACCTTCTCATTATTTATGAATGATGGTAAACCATCAGGGATCATAAATGAAATGAACTAAATTTAAAATAGCTTATTGTATTGACTAACCACAGACAACGAAAACATAACAGCAAATATATCATTATTCAGATTCACAGTGATTTTTTTACCTTCCTCTGGTGTATTTAATGTATCCAGGACTAAAATCTTCTCTGGAAGGAGACACAGGTTGAAGTTATAAAATATTAAATAAAATGTGATATTTTAACAAGTCTGCTGATAGCATGCTTTGTGCACTAGAGGTTGAATTATGGAAGGATGATCTTAGCTCTTTTCTGGTTCATGGAAGGTAATCACCAAGTGTTTATTGCAGAAGGAAAAGAACAGGAGGCAAGAAATATGCAGAAGGAGATGAAGGGATAGAAGGGTGATGAGAGACAGCACTGGAGAAGGAGAGAAGTAGGAGATATGCAGGGTTGAGGGAATAAAGGACTAACAGGAATAAAGAGTGAGTTGACTTTAACAGCTAAGGTGGTTGCTTGGGCCTCAGTTGCTTTTGTCTTAACTATGGCTATTTGGTAACCATAAATCAAAAGGAAGGTCATAGGTGACATCTTTGCTTGCACTTACAGCCTTTTGTTGAAGAAGATAATGGTTCTACCCTATTTAATCTTAGTACCGGGCTGAGCAGAGATGTCACAACCACATTTCAGAACCACCAACTCATATCTCCAGCTCAGAAACAACTTTCTTGTTCCACAATTTCCTACCCTGAAAAATACAAGCCAAAGTGTTAGGGTATTTTGTTTTTATTTGTTTGTTTGTTTTTCCTCATTGGGTTAAAAACCTGGCCAAGTTTTCTAAAAAGGTTTGAAGATACT
The DNA here is from genome assembly GCF_000334495.1 of Tupaia belangeri chinensis. Lineage (NCBI taxonomy): Eukaryota > Metazoa > Chordata > Mammalia > Scandentia > Tupaiidae > Tupaia > Tupaia belangeri. The sequence continues at coordinate 5,786,416 of NW_006208084.1, read as the reverse complement.
TTTGTTATATTTATTTATTGAGAATAGTAAATAAATTTAATGTACAAAATATGAAGACAAAATTTAACTTTCGTATTATTTTATAATACAAAAATGCCTTCTAACCGAAAAACATTGCTAGGCTCATTTATTTTCAAATACATGAAGTGAACATATAAACTAGCATGTATACTAAGTCTTGTATCCTTTTAATATTTTTAACTTAGTATATCTGTCTCAAAAATAACCTCCAAACTTGATTTTAAAAAATATAGCTGTAACACATATATGAAAATACTTTTTACATGTCTTATCTCATTATTCAATCTTCAGATAAGTTTCCTAAAAATGAATATTCTATACTTTAAGTTCCCAAAATTACAAGGAACTTAAATAAAGCAGTTTTTTTTTTTTTAGTGTAAGTGTTAATTAGAAAATCAAAAGTCAAGAGGAAATTTAGAAAAACAGAGACCAGAGTCTAGTTTGGATTAGAGACACCAGTAGAAGATTCAGGATAGCTCTTGTGGTAGAGATTAAAACTGTTTATCCACACTTGCAGTTCTTCTTCCAAGGACTCAGTGTAGACGGTATTTCTGCACTCCCCAATCTCCTTGAGGTTAGATATAGCCCTGTGACCTACTTCATGCAAGAACACAAGAGAATATGAATATGTCCATATGAAAGTAACAATTGTTAGTACATGAATCTCCGAATCTCCACATGCTCTTCTCATGCTATAGTGGATGTTGTTGGTGGCTGCCCCATTCCCTGCTATAGCCTCCCCCAAGTGCTGTAAGTATGGCTGTTAATGACTCACCCCCTCTTCTCCAGAGAATTGCCCTGACCACTTCTCCCAGAGGGATACATGGTCTCCCCATCACGAGGGACAGCCAGCTGTGAACGACCAACTCTACAGTGTAATTCAAGCTCATGAGCCCCCCAGGGGACCAGGCATGAGCTAGTTTTCAGCAGAATGTATTTGCTTAAAGTGCTTCCCCTGCCCTGTTTTATTCCATCATTGCTCTTCTCCAGAAAGGACTCCTTAATAAATCACTTTCACAAGATTTCACATCTTGGGCCCTGTTTCTAGGGACCCCTTAAAACAGCTTCCTGGGTAATATGGTAGTACAATGCTGGAACCTCACCTAGAAGACAGAACCATGGGGAGTAGCCAGAATCCTCAGTGGACACACAGAAGGGAAAAACAAACCATTGTGGTAATATATTGGGTCATTGGAAAAGCCATGATGCATTTTTGCATAGAAAAACAGAAAAATATTAATACATCATAATTTTTCTGACAACCTAATAATAAATATAATTTTAAATATACACAATCTTATTTATATAATATCCAATAAGACTTGAGGATCTAGGAGCCTCTCTTGACTGATAGAGCATTAGAAATGGATCTCAGTGACAGAAGCTTCTAGATCTTCGTTCTGGAGCTCCTCAACTCTGATCAGACTGAAGTATACTCTTCATCTCTGTTTCTGTTTGTGTGTCTCACTTCACTCATGGAGAACTAGCTACCTTTTTCTCTTCCTTCTCTTCTCTTCTCTTCTCTTCTCTTCTCTTCTCTTCTCTTCTCTTCTCTTTTCTCTTCCCTTCCCTTCCCTTCCCTTCCCTTCCCTTCCCTTCTCTTCTCTTCTCTCTCTTCTCTTCTCTCTTCTCTATCTACCCTACCTTAATTCTAGTATCAAATGTCTTTTAGACCCAGCTGGCATGTGGCTCTTTCTGCTAGTCTTCCTCATACATGTGTCTATTGTATCAGCTTCAGCCCCATTGGCACAATAATGTCCTCTGTGTTTTCCACTTCGAATTCCCAAGAATGAGTCTGATTGTCCAGTCTCATTCTTGGGCCTCTGATGAGTCTATATCCTGGCTATTTTGGGTGGAATCAGCCACAGCTAGGCTATGAGGCACGTGACATGGCTGTTTAGTTTTACACAGATTTCCCTGAAACGGACACATTCTGACATGGATCTATGACTTGAAATTGGACCACAGTTTCAACAGGAATAGTTACTTTTTAATCTTATATGAAAACACTTTCCATTTTAGATTACTACTTTGTCATAGAAGTTTGCTGAGTGAAGCAAGTCAGACTATGAAAGAGAGACATTGTATGTCTCCACTTAATGTATACCAACTGTCTGCACTCTATGGAAGAGACTGGAGGACATAAAAGCATTAAAAATTGTTATGGACACTAGAGACAAAGTGGAAGGAGAGTGTGGGAGGGGAATAGCATAGGAAAGGAAATTTGGGGAAAAATAGAGAAGTAAGACATTTGTGGGACACAGACATGGTTTATTATCTGTTGATGAGGACATGTATAGTATTCTCAACCAGGCTGGACTGAGGTGTATGTCATGCTGGGTAAAGTCTCTTTACAATATTAATGATGTATTGTGATTGAATGTATAAATAACAATAATAATAAAGTCATCACTAAAATGGCAGTTGCATTCGCAGCGGATAGGGATTCCTCTTTCCTGAGAGAGTTTTCTCTTCCCACAAAAAGGCCAAGTTGGAACTAAGCATATAAGGCCACAAGCATGCCATGCTATAAACATGATCATGTGTCCTATGCAAGCAAAAGAAGTCCTCACTGCTCACACAAGACAAACCCAGATAAAAGTTTAGAAATAATGCCCAAGTGTCCAAAGTATGCTTAGAGCATCTCTTCTTTGGGGACAATATTGGCATTGGGTGCCTGAGAAAGCATTCTAAGTTCAGTGATCCAGGTATAAGAGATATTAATAACAATTGTTGTCATGTACATACATGCACTTGTCCATCTGTTCAATCATTCATTGGATAAAGATCTGTTGAGCATAAACCATGTGCCAGGTGTTATACTAATTCCTTGGGAAATAGTCAATTAGGAAGGCAAGGAGCTTACCTTCTAGTTTAGGAGACAATATGTAAATGATGTATAAATATATAAATGATGTGCCGATTAAGGATAAAGACTAAAATATCTAACAAGATGAGCAGAGAGCAATGGATTGAGGTGATATTTTAAGAAGGATACCTGAGAAAACTTCACTGAGAAAGTGATATGGGAGCAGGCCTAAATAAATGAGGAGGGACACACTAGAAGATCTGGGAATAGAAGGATCCAGGCAGAGGAACAGAAAGTACAAATATGCCTGGAGAAACAACGGGGGAAAGCATAGACAGCAAAGTGAGCAGCATTTGCAAAGGCCCTGAGGCAGGGAAGCATATAAGCGGGTCCTCAGACTAGTCACTCTGGGTATAGCTCAGAGAGTTAAAGAAGCAATGAGTGGGGACCAGCAGATGGTGTAATGGCTATGTTGCTAGACTCCCATGTAGTTGACCAAGGTTTGAGTCCTGGACCTGGTGGCTTAAACTCATGCAGGACGCATGTGTGTGGGTGTACCCAAGATCCTGAGAGGAGAATGGAGGAGAAAGGCAGGCACCACTGGGGAGTGATTTCTTGCTTTCTGTCTCTGTCTTTCTGGCGCACGCATGCACTCTATATTAAAAACCTCTCCAATAAATAAATAAATAAAAAGGTAAATTAATAAATATAAAAGAAGCACTGAGTGAGGGCTGCTTAGTAGGTGGGGCCAGAAGACTGTATAGGCCCTTGATAGGTCACATGACAGACTTTGTATTGCACACCACATGAAATTAGAATTGGTAAGATATGTCCAAAGTTATCTTTTTATAGTTCAGTTGAAGTTTGATGGTAGATGTCTGGGGAGGGAAGAAAAAGGACAGTGGAAATAGATGTGTACAGAGGCAAGGTATATTTTAGAAGTAGGATGAACAGGACATGCTGATTGATTATAGGAAATAAGAGAGAAGGAGGTGACAAAATGGCCCCCATGGGTCTTTGGACAGCTTGTTGGGAGAAGGGGTCATTAACAAAGAAGGGGGCATTTACCAAGGAAATAGAGTTAGTAGAGAAGAAAGACTTCAACCAGGTTTGTTTGTCACTATTATTGGGTATTATTACCATTATTTATATTTTATAACAAGTAAACAGACTTAAAAAGGTTGTCTTACCTGCTCAAGATCACACATCTAGTAAGCAAAGAAGCCCCATTTTATACCCAAGTCTACCTCATTGATACCCAAAACTATATTGTTTCTCCTTTCAATTTTCATTTAGCCTTTTAGGAAGAAAGAAAAGACTCAGGCATCCTCTGGAGCATAATTAAAATAGTGACACAGAAAAGCCAGGCAGAGAAGTGCCTGAGCATCCCCTGTAAGGGCCAAGATGGCCATACCACATGCAAACACGGAGACTGAGCAGCTTTGTCATTAAGGACCAGAAGTCAGCCATAGTCAAAGCTCCTTCTTTCAAAACTTCACTGTGGACTGAAAACTGTGGTCCCTTACCTAGCAGCAGCAGTATTGCTTGGGAACGTGTTAGAAGTATACATTCTTGGCATCACCCCAAACCTACGAATCATAAACTCTGGATCCAGGGCCCTGAAATCTATGCTTAACAAGTCTTCCAAAAGATTTTGATGCACACTCAAATTTAAGAAACACAGAATTAAAGCATCTGGTTTGGGGGCCAGCAGGTGGAGTAGTGGATAAGGTTTTTAGAGACCCATGTGATTGACTTGACTTCAAGTCTCAAACCCAGAAGCTTGAAACTCATGCCAGCTGCATGTACATATGCACCCAAAACCCGGAGAGGAGAACGGAGGAGAAGGACTTGCAACATGGCCATCCCCCCCGGGAGGGGGTAATTTCTCAATTTCTGTCTCTCTGTCTGTCTCTCCGGTGAGTACATGTGACCTATAGCAAAAATCTCTCAAAAAGAAACAAACAGAAAATCTGTTTTCAGCTGATCTAAGTTTTTGCCTCTGAACAGCCTCTGACTGAAGTGATTGAGGTATAATCCTAATAACAGGCAGGGTTTGGACTAATAGGGAAGTTATTGCTGAAGTTGGACAGAGGCTCATTTTCCCCCATCTGATTCGCTTACATAAATCCTTGTCTAAAAAGGAAATAGCTTTTTCTTTTTTTCTTTTCTTTTTTTTTTTTTAAGGGACTGTTGTTTCATGGCAGAAGGAATGCTTTGCTAATTTTAGGAAGATGGCTTCAGTTATGGACAGGAAGTCTTGAGGGGAAGGAAATTTTGACTTGAATTTTTAAAAATCGTGTTCATTTATTTATTGTTTCTTTAGAAAAGGAAAAGGCAACAATATTAACAAAGCTCAGCTGACTTTAGAGTTCAAAAAAAAATTTTTTTTAAAACCCTGACTGAGAAGAGCCATGTGGGAGCCATTTGCAGGTCCCCTGCAGTTGAATTCAACAGTATTCAGCTACATGTGAATAAATCTAGAAGACAATGGCCCCCAAGATTTCTCTTTGAATGGAGAATCTCTGCAATATAAATTAGCTTTAGTTATGAAGCATAGCATCTGGTTTCTGATCCTGAAATAACCCTGTCTCCTTGCTCCCTCAGTGCTATGTACAATGGTGTGCCTGGGCCTGGTCACCTCAGGGCATCATCCTGGTAATGATGTGCTTGGGAGTGCATTAGGCTTTCAAGTTTACAAAAGGCATTCCCATTCCTTATCGACCCATTCCTTATCTAGTGTTCTCTACAGCAAGTAAGGCAGATCATAATATTCCATCTTACAAATGAGAAAACAGAGACTTACATAAGAGGAATGAAGACCTCCTAGACAGATAAAAATGGTGAGTCATAGGAGTTGCAGATATTCTCATATTGAATTCTTCAAGAGAGAAGAGCTCTCATTTTTATCTCATTGCTGAGGAAACTGAGGCCTAGAAAGTAGAAGTAATTCATCCAAAGTCACTAAGTAGGAAATGGGGGAAAACACCCCTCAAAACCATAGCTTCTGAGGCCAACCCCTATGGGGGCAGAGATGAGTATGCCAAAGCAGCCTGTCCAGGAGCTACCATGAACCTCATACTCATCTCTAGAAAACAGAACATTTTAAATTAATTGCTTAGTTCAAATTCAGTTTATCACAATGTATTATCACATTAGCCAATGTCCTCCAGAGAAACAGAACCAATAAGATAAAGAAGATCTAGGAGAGAGGATTTCTTATGGGAATTTGCTCATGAGATTATGAAAATCTAGAAGTCCCACAATGCCATTTGCAAGCTGGAGAACCAGAGGGGCAGGTGCTGTAGCTCAGTTCAAATTCAAAGGCTTGAAAAGCAGGACTACTGGTATAAATGACCCATTCTCTACTAGAAGGTGAGGACCTCACAGGCAAGAGCCGGTGTTACATTCAGCCGGCAGAGTGTGCCTAGCTCACCACCCAGCACAGTGAAGGGGCCCAGCCCCAGAGCTGAAAGAATAAACAAAAAGATGCTATAGAACCTGGGAGTCCTCAATGCTTTTAGTTGATCCATAAGTTTAACCCAACACAGGTTATATACTTCTCAGGAGAAAATTCAGGGACACAAAACAAATTTAAAAACGAACAAACAAACAAACACAAACACACCGTATTATTTTAAAGTCTTTTTTCTTTTTGTTACGAGAGAGAGAGATGAGGAAAGAAAGGAGAGAGATAAAGAGATGTCCCTGGAAGAGTCTGGCCATGACACAGTCCCCTCTCTAGCCTTTTCGCTGGCTATGATCATGGGCATGCCTGTGAGTGTCCTGGCCTATTCAGGTCAACCGCAGGCCTCCCCATGGCTCCAGTATCATGCAGCAGCACCCCACTACCTGCACCACCACATCAACATAGCTAGGCCTCCGTCAAATTTTTGATGAAGAGACTTGAGTAGCATGTTGGCAGAAAAGTGGCAAGAGAGGATGAAGGCGAGTGAGTTTAACAGGTCGTGGTTTGGTGCAGTGCCCCAGTCAGAGTCATGTGAGACAGTCCAAGCCATGGACACAGTGTCTCCTGCGGGTTTGTGCACACTGAGCCAGTGAGGCACTTTCAGGGAGTCTGGAGGAAGCGTTAGGCCTTTATTAGCTTAAGTACTTTACCAGAGTCCAGATTATATCCAAACCTGGAAGTTTTCAACAGCAAACTTGCAGAGCCTTCCCACAAGCTCGAGGCTTGCCTTTTCTTCAGTCAAAAGGCAGGCTGTGCCAGTTAAAGCTGAGAACCAGAAAACAACCGTGTAGATTTTGAAACTTGTTTTGGATGAGATTTGTCATGCCTTTCTGCTCAGCAGACATCCAGTGGTGCTATAGAGATAGGTCCATCCCACAGGGAGCCTGGCCTCTTTCTGAATTAGTGGCTGCTTTATCTTGAAGAAACTTCAAGGTCCAGTTGAAAAAACACTGGGCCAGATTTAACTAGAGCACTAATTTAACTTGGCCAAGCACTAAGCTGCTCAGCCTCTCCAGGCCCACAGGCTCTCATCTGTAAAGCAAGGCATAGAATTAAACCAACATTGAGATTCTTTGGACTGAGAAATATCATTACATGAAATAAGAATCCCAATAGCATTTAGAGGAGAGAGAGCATGGGATCTGGAGCCAGCCTAGGGTTTGGAGGCCAGCTTAGGTGTCCCAGCTTTCCTACACACCAGGTATATGTCCTCTGTTAATTCACTATCCAGCTTGAAATCTCAATTTCATTATCAACAAAATAAAGATAATAAAACTCATGTTAAGGGGATTTGGGAAGGAGTCAAAGAGATGATCTTGGCAAAGCAACTGGCTGAGTAGTCATTCAGAAAAGATCAACACCACATATATTTATTGAACACATACCATGTGCCATGTACTGGGCTCAACTCCAGAAATAAGAGTAGAGAACAGACTAGTTATCACCCCAGCCTTCATGGGATAGGTGGACAAAACTGGAGACCCACATTACAAATGTAAAACTGTCAACTGAGGTCAGATATAACCAGAATTGTAAGAGGATGCTGCAACATAGCTAGAGGTTATTTTCTATCCCAGCTCTCCTTCTCATTGAACATTGCCACTAAAGCCATCTTCACCAAAGACTTCCTTCATGTCCCTTCTCACTAGGGAGAATTCAGCACCCCAAACTCTATTTCCCACCAGATTAATTTTCCCATATCAGAAATCTTTGGGAGATCAGCTGATTTCATTTACAAACCATGCATAAAATAATTCAAGAGTCTTCCTAGGAGTGTGGGAGGCAAGCCTTTGAACTATGCCAACCTTGTGATTGCTCATCTCTGCTGAAAGTAAATTTGATAATCAACACATCCTGCTATAGTCGTCATCTTCAGAGCTGTCTATCTGCAAAGAATGAGGGATTTCTGCCCAGTCTGACACCCACCTGGCGCCAGGTAGACGTGGGGGCTTCAGGAGAGCAAGCAAACTGATGTTGAATGTGTCAAAGAGCCAAAGAATGGGGAAAACTAAACTAAACTCACTCCAGTACCTTGGGAGTTTAGCTTTGTTAGGCAGGTAATGTTTGGCACTGAGAGAACCTTGAGCATGCCTCCTCTATGTCTGTGCCATATTTTCTCTTTCACAAATGGAAATAATCAGTTTGACCTGTGCCTGGTACACAATTTCCATTCAGATCACTTACATAAATGTCTTGTCACTACTTTATGATCCATTACTTTGTTCACACATCTGTAATCACAGTACTAGTTTAAATCTCATCATCTCATGCTTGGATTACTGGAATAATGTGCTAACAAATCACTCTTTTTTAGTCTTATTCCCAAGTCCCTTTTTATCTAGTTATCAGATTGCCTCTAAGTGTAAAGCATCAGTGAGAGTCTATCATCTTATGCTTAAAAATGTTTGATGATATCTCACTGCCTTCAGAGTGAAGTTCAAAATCTTTGGCATGGTATTTGTGGCAAACACTGTGAGTTGACCACATACAAATTATTCCTTTCCTGTATAAGTCAAGTATTGCATTGCCTTCAGAAATACCTGAGACTGGGTAATTTATATAAGAAATAGAGATTTAGGGACAAGCAGTTGGCATAATGGCTATGTTGCTGGATTCCCATGTAGCTGAGCATGGTTCAAGTCCTGGACCTGGTGGGCTTAAACTCACGCTGGGCGCGTGTGCTTGTGTGCCCAAGATCCTGAGAGGAGAATGGAGAAGAAGGGGTTGTGGCATGGCCATCACCCTGGGGAGTGATTTCTCGCTTTCTGTCTCTCTGTCTCTCTCTCTCTTTCTGGTGTGCACAAGTGCCCTATAGCAAAAAGAAAAACCTCTCCAAAAAAAAAAAAAAAAAAAAAAAAAAAAAAAAAAAAAAAAAAAAATTTACTGTGAATTGTTTTTGTACAGTTATCATGAAAAGCTTTTTTTTTTTTTTTTTTTTTTTTTTTTTTTTTTTTTTTTTTTCCA
>NW_006208084.1:5775192-5776889 GCF_000334495.1 Tupaia belangeri chinensis | reverse complement strand
CCAAAAAAAAAAAAAAAAAGAAAAGAAAAAGAAATAGAAATAGAGATTTACTTGACTCATGATTCTGGTGACTGGAAAGACCAAAGGTGTAACCCTGGCAACCAGCCAGTCAACAACATGGCTGACAAAAGGAAGCAGAGATCATGGCAAAGCACATGCAGAAGGGGAGCTACAGGCAGCTCTTTCTTATATAAGAACCCTCTTTCACAAAAACTAACCCTTTCTTCAAAGAGCTTGAACTCTTAAGTCTCTCAGGAGAAAGCATTAATCCACTCACGAGGCTAGCACCTTCGTGATCTTATCACTATAATCCAATTATTTTCAACTAGGACCAAATTCTCAAATATCAAATATTAGAGAGCAAACCATTATCCTAAACATAACAGGTCTTCTTCCATATCAGCAGAACCCAAAGTGCCCAAACCAAAAGAAATAAACTATGGTTATTCTAAGCTAACCATAATGATCTTATTTTTCTTTAGACTAACAATGGGCATGTAACCCAATTATGACATAAAGTGGAAGTCTTCAGAGAAAGACGTTTTTCTTCTTGATAAAAGAGAAATGTTTGAAAATAATTTGTTTTATGCTTGATGCTTGGAGCAGTGGCAGCCATCTGTGACTGTAAGGAGAGACATTAAGGTAGCCAATTCATCCCAGTTTACCTAGGATTTTCCCACTTTTAACACTTAAAGCACCACATTGTGGGAAATCCCTCAATCCCAGGATAACTTAGAAAGCTGGTCATTGTAGGAGACATCACTGACACACTGAGCATGGTGAAACAAAATGATGTGAAAATCCCAGTGAACTGTTGCAAAAGCTCTGAGGTTGCCTTTCTCATGGCATTGAGTCCATGAAGGATGCCACATGCTTCTCAAAACATTAGTGGTGGGGGCCAGCAAATGGCATATTGGTTACATCACTGGACTCCTACATGGTTGATCACAGTTTGAGTCCTGGACCCAGTGACTTGACACTCAAGCTGCGCATGTGTGCATGTATGCCCCAAATCCTGAGAATAGAATAGAGGAAAAGGGATTGCGGTCTGGCCATCCCCCAACCCTGGGGGGAGGGTGATTCCTCACCTTCTTCTTCTCTCTCTCTCTGGCAAGTGCATGCGCCCTATAGCAAAAATCTCTTTTAAAAAAAATCACTGGCAGTTATAGATAGGTGATTCCTTAATGCCTCTAATCGCCCGAAAAAAAATAAAAATAAAAATAAGGAAAATGGTTTTATTTACTATGAAAGTCACCTGATTCCAGGGTCAGTGTTTTGAATGAAGTTTGGCCACCATATATATTGCCTGAGTTTAAGCAGTAAATGCTTGTATTCTGCTATTACATCAAGAATGCCTTTGGTAGGGCCAGCAGGTGGTATGGTGGTTAAGGTGCTGGGCTCCTACATGGCTGACTACAGTTCAAGTCCCAGGCCTGGCAGCTTGAAAATCATGCTGGATACATGTGCATGCATGCTTAAAATCCCTAGAGGAGAATGGAAGATATGGTCATTGGTGGGGGGGAGTGTGATTTCTCACCTTCCAACTCTCTGTTTCTTTGTCTTTCTTCAGCAAGCTATGTGCCCTATGGCAAAACCTGAAAGAAAGAAGAAAGAAAGAAGAAAGAAAGAAGAAAGAGAGAAAGAAAGAAAGAAAGAAAGAAAGAAAGAAAGAAAGAAAGAAAGAAAGAAAGAAAGAA
>NW_006208084.1:5753070-5774192 GCF_000334495.1 Tupaia belangeri chinensis | reverse complement strand
AAGGAAGGAAGAAAGAAAGAAAAAGAAAGAGAAAGAAAGAACGAACAAACATCTTTGGCTGCAAGTAAGAGCAAATCTACTAAGAGTGACTATGACAGAGGGAGCTAGCTGACCTCTAGTGATTTGAGCTCTCACCCCATAGAACCGTTATTAAGAGCTTCCTAGACAGGAAATTCATCTCTCACTGGCCTTGTATTAGGTAGAGCCATATGTCTACTAACAAGCCATTAGAATATGAGCTGAAATGTGTGTCACTTCCCCACCATCAAGGAAAAAGGGTCTTTCCTCATGCTTTCATCACTTCAGTAACCTTGGAGGTGAGTTGAAGGTAGCAGTATCCCAACCTGAAAAGAGCCTGAATCCCTGAGGTACTGACTGGAAAAACTGCTTTTCTAAGAGGAGCACCCTACTAAGATAAGCCTCACTGCATTTTTGTTTTAGCAATGTATCACCGATTATTGTGTTAGCAGACTGAGATTTAGAGGTTAATTTTTACAGAATTTAGTCTATCATGATGAATTATGTGGCTTTAACAAAAGGAATATTTTTTTTTCTCACATAATATAATGCTGAGAGGTAAATCTTTGTAGGCATTGTTTAATGAAGACTACAAAGCTTCTGAAAGGTATTATTCTTTTACGCTATCATTTTCAGTTCTTTGCTTTTCATTTTGTGGCTGTTGCCTCATGGCCATAAGATGGTTACTATTGCTCCAGGTGTTAAATCACCACATCAACATGTCAAAGGGCTAGACTTTATCATTTCAATTCAAGTGAAAACTCCTAGATGGAATGATCTGGAGTGCGTTATTTAAAACTATCGAAATAACTGAAACTCGAGACTTGAGTCTGGTCTGTAGCAAGAGTCCTTTTTCATAAATGCAGGAGTCCTGTCTTGCAAATGTAGACATAAACAGAGACTACTTTTTTTCTAATTGTCTAGTTTGAAGGGTCCTGCGACTGAGGAGATAGTGACATGACCAGAAGTTTTAAAGGGATCCGGAAATACCATTCTTTGGGAGAATTCCTGAGGCTGCTGCCCTAAGGTTGCATTTAGAATAAGGGAGAGGGACTTCCTAGGAGTAGTTACACCTTACTTCTCTTTTCTAGACACTATCAAAGTTTAATTTTGAGCTCTGGTATTTGAATATCCTAACACAGCCTCTTTTCAGTCTGACTTTTCTGGGTACTCTGCATGACTTAAGCTACTCTAGTCCCAAGCCAAGCTGTGGGCCTGATGACTCCGGCCCACATTCTTGCAGGACAACAATCTATTGGTACGGATAGAGCTGCCTACTCTGGAAGGGCATCTCTTCAGTTAGCTACCATACTCCATGACTTTACCAGGCCCTTGTTATTCATTTATGTTACCAGCCTCTGGATATGTTTCATTTTTTTTAGCTCTGCCATAGAGAAATAGATCTGAGCTCCATGTAAGAAGAAATAAATGGCTAACTATCTGAAAATCCAAAAGGTGGAATACTTTTAAAATGAGGTAGTGAGTTTCCTCAATACTGGAGGTACTCAAGGAGAAACGGGAACACCACCCATAGAAGAGAAACCAATGTGGATGAGGTATTGGCTTAGAAGCCGGTCTTTGAGACCATCTCCTTCTATCCCTAAAAGGCACGATTCTGTGACTCCCGAGAGCAAGAGCAATGCCGGACTTGTTCAAGGAGGAGTGTGCAGGAAGAGGTCGGGGAGCTCAAAGAAAATAATTGGCACATTATTTCAAGGTTGGGCCCAAAGCAATCTGGCAGCTTTACCCAAGGCAGGAAGAAAAATTTCAGTGCACACTAGACTTGAAAAATAATCAGCACTTATTCCAGGAAAATAATTTCTTTCATTTGCTTAGTGCCATGTGGTTTGATGTGCATGCTCAGATTGTCTTGTCTCGTCTTTATAATTCTATCATAGAACAGCCAGTTGGGCATTAGTAATCCAAGAATACAGATGAAGAGACTGAGGCTAAGGGAAATTTTAGTCACTTACACTCAGCAAATAAGCAGAGTCAGGACCTCTATCTGGGCCTCAGCATTCCATGGCTCGTGTTCTTCCAGCTTTATCTCAAGGGAACAAATTCTAGACATAAAATCAAAGAAATGCCTGTGGGGAGTCATCACCCTCAGCTCCCCTTCCTAATGTTCTCCCTTCAGGTAGATCCCGAGGATGATCTACAGAGCAGGAGCAGGCCACGCGAGAGTCCAACAGCCTTTCTGTCTGGCTCACATAGATCTTTCCTCAACAAAAACCTGATTCTTCCTCTGTGTGAGAGAGGATGGACAGGAGGTCACCATGTTCCTAAAACAGTCCCTCACAGACTTGAAGCCTGTTATTAAGCTGACTCTTCATCTTTTTTATCTCCAGACAAAATAATTGACTTAACCTTTCCCCTCAGTGACAAATACCCTCTTGAGTATCAAACACCCTTTTGGTATCAATGGAGAATTCCAGAGTGGCCCACTTAACAAACCCCTCTTCTTTAAAAGCTCCTCTTTCCAAAAGCAGTAGGGCTTTTAGCCAGCTAGCTCTTCAAGTAGCCCATTACTATCCTGAAAGGATCCACAAGAAATACATCTGGACCTTTGACCTCAGATCAGAGTGAGTGCTTTGAAGAGAAGAGAATGGCTCGGTTCTGAAGTCAATCAGTTCATGCTGCTCACTCCTGGTAACTAGGCACGGGCTCTAGCTGCTCCCTTAGAAAGAGTGAAGAGTCAGATCAGGGTCCCAGGGTTCTCTCGGGAGCCCCCTTCCACTCTCTGGCCTCGGACTATTCCACACCCCAAAGCCACTGTTGGAAATACCTTGAGGATGCTGCATTAACTTGACTGTAATTTTTGAAGTCCAAGTACATTGCTTCTTTTTTGTCACACGAGAGACTTGTGAGGAGTTTAAACTATTGTGATTCGACCTATATTTTTCTACTGGCCTATATTGGTTCAACAATTGCCTTTCAGAGCTTCCATTTTCTTCAATATAAAAAGGAATAAATCTTACTATATCATTGAATGGCACCATAATAGCACTTCATGCATCCAAAATGAAGAGTATGAAAAGCCTTTATACACTGTGGTATGTTTTGTGAATGTGCAGGAACTATAGCATTATCATCTTAGCCACTCTCAGAAATATCTCCTACCCTGCAGGTGCCTAAGGGGAACAAAGACAACATCTCAGTTAAATCCGACTCGAACAAGGTCACTGGGACCAGGCCAGGCTGAGACTCCCAGCAAGGGCTTCCTGCATAGCTCCCTTTTGTTCACACACACCTGTCATCTCAGTCATCTGACATCAGTGTAAATAAGCCTCTCCTAGGAATTGCTTTTATCATTGCACCTGCCTGTTCCAACTTACTAGCTGTGATCAGAGCCCATGGCTCCTGATGGCTGTTCATAGTCTGAAGATACAAAAGAAAGCCTTTCCCTGGGGCCCATTTGTTTCTATCCTGAGATGTCCCAGTAGCTGCTTACCCATAAATGAGGCATTTCCAAATCCCCAGCTGGACCGTCTACCTCATGCCTCCTCCTAATTACATGGAGTCTGATGTCTGAGCCAGAGCTAGTTTATTATCATTTTTTCTTTAATTGCTTGGTCTGGGATTGGGTATTTCCTTCTGTGAAATATTTAGGCAAGATCTTACATCAATTTGTATTAAGCAATTTACAGAAAACAATTAAAAACCTTCTATTGATTACATAAGTCAAGCATATATAGACATCTCTTTATAATATAAGTAAACTGAGAAAAATCTATGTTTGGACCAGTGTGGTGATATAGCCTGAGCAAACTGAACTGCAGTGCTGGAAGCCACATGGTTGACCATGGATTCAGATCCCCAGGTCAGCTTGAAAACACACTGGGTGCATGTGTGGGCTCCCAAGATCCTGACAGGCTGGAGGAACTGGGGATAGATCCCAGTGTGGCAAGACTCTGTTGCAGGAACTTCTGTCTTTCTAATGTATATGCTCTCTATCATGAATAAAATAAAAACTTGAAGACAAAGTTCTATTTGTGCCTGGGGTAAACTGCTTGAATTATTGACCTTAGCTCTTTTTTTTTTTTCTTTAAGATACGTCATGTAATGCCAAGATCCTCCTGCCTCAGCCCCCAACTAGCTGGTGCCATGGGCACCACTATACTCGGTTTGTGTATAGACAGGGTCTCTCTCCATTGCCCAGGTCAGTCTTAAGCTCATGATCTTCCTGCCTCAGTCTTCCTGAGTTGCTGGGGTTACCAATGTACACTACCACACCTGGTCTTTATGTTGGACCAGGAATCAAACCTGGGCCTCCCATGTGGTCTCAACCTGCAGAACACAGCATTTCCGCAGTGTGTAACACCCCAAATCTTTAATCTGCCTTCATGTGCGTCTAGTGTCCTCCTAATACATGCAGGGCATGCTTCCCTGCCACATGCGACTTGCTTGGCCCAAAACATTGGAGCAAAAGTGAATATGTTTCTAGGTCTCAAGGGACCCTGTGTTAGAAGTTCGCTCTTGTGAGCTTTCACCATTTCCAGGTGAAGGACACATCTGGGCTAGTTGGTGGCTCAGGATGAGGATGAGAGCTTTCACAGCAAATTATAAAGTATTCATGAATGCATCATGCAAAACCAAATGAACGTCTATGAGTATTTCAGTGTTATTTCTTTCAAGATTTTCATTGTGCATAGTTTAAATTACATTACATAACTAATTTAGTGATCTGGCTTTTTACATAATAGTAAGTGTAAATATGGTCACTGTTACTATAATGTTTCATGTTCCCTATTGTAGCACCTGTGTATTCTTCTATCATTTGGGTGCATCATAATTTACTTAAATTGCCTTCCTGTTGACCAATTATACTCAGAGCTCTTCCTGTATTTTGGATTATACCTTTAAGATAGATTCCCATAAGTGCCATAAGTGAAATTACTTGGTCAAAAGTATACATATTTTAGGAGCTATAAGCTAAACTGCATATTTCTTTTCCTAAGGGTGGCATATTTACCATTTTACCAATAATATATCAGTATTTATCACACCCGATTACCTTCCACCCTAAATATAATTTGCATTTTGTTTTCTAATGTCATAAAGTAAAATTTCAGTGTCACTTTAATTTTCATTTTATTGTTTGATAATAAGGTAGGACATTTTCCCATGTGAAGTCTTCCAGTTATACTTCTCTTTTCACCAGTGGTTTTGGACAGGTCTTTTGGCCATCCAGATTTCAGGATCATATACTGCTCTTATCAGTGCATGTAAAACTCTTTATTTCCAAAGATATTAAGACTTTTATTGTATGTGTACCAACTTCTCCTTTCATTTTTCCTGTTCTTTGTTTTCTACTATTCCTTTTAACATGCAGACATATTATATTTTTGTTTGCTGAAATCTATTAATATACTCATTTTGATCCATTACTATTATTTCTAATTCATAAATTAGAAACCCATCTCTGGCGAGCACATGCACCCTGCAGCAAAAACCCCTCTCCAAAAAAAAAAAAAAAAAAAGACCGTGTGAGACAAAGCATTATAAACTGCAGTATAAGTATGTTCCTAGAAATGTGTTTATCAGATTTTTAAAATCTGAGAGTAGGATGGCATAGCTGTAAAATGCAATGCTCACGAGGCCGACTCACATGGAAAAGTTCCGGATCTGCATTTAAAGGCTTCCTGAGCACATGCTCACCCATGACTCATGGCTGGCCAGAACTGGGGGCGAATTGTGGCATCAAGACTCTATTAGGAGTGCTCTCTATCTCTCTCCTTTCTCACTCATGGAAGAAATAAATAAGCTTCAAAAGAAAAGTTTAATCAGAACATTTTAAACTTGTACCTCAGACTGATGTTAGCCCTTCAGTTCCGATGCCAATTACCCTTCTGGCTAACTTCTGTTTGCTCAGAACTTTCTATTCCCTCTTTCAGTGCTTCCAGGCACACTGGTTCCTCTGCCCCATTTTCCTATGCCCACAAATTCCTTATCATCCTGAAGATCCTGATTCAAAAGTGCTTTTTCTACAAATATCAGATTTCCTCCCTTTCTCTATTCTCCAACTGCAGCAGTATAGCTCATTTTGCACTGTATTAGTTAATATTATTAGAAAAACATCTCCTCAGTTAGACTGGAAGCCAAGAGAGCTGTCTTATTTATCTTTGAATTGTCATCAACTGGCAATATATGTTTAATGACTGAATTAATGAATGAGACCTTATTTCCTTATACAGAAACTTCTGCCAGAGAATCTTTCAGCGTCTGTTTTATACGTGTCTTGCAAACACACCATGTCCACTTCTGCTGTGGTGCCTTCCCTTCTCTGTATTCCAACATGCTGAATCCACCTATGGCTTTAGTCTTAAATTCTAGAAGTCTAGTTACTGCTTTTCCTGCCAGGTGAGCCCAATAAGAGTGTTATCCACAGGGCTTGTGCTGTGCTATAGGGCACTGCACTTGCAATTATCCAGGTACAGTTCCTGCAGCCACGGCAACTATGCAATTGCTGATATCTTTAGTAACAATCATGATCCTTTACACTATGACTAGCATTGTACTAGGTACTTCACATGAATTTTCTCACTTAATTTTCCAACCATTGTAGAATTGTTACCATTTTCCATACTTTCAGATAACAAAACCTGGTCTTTCAAGCTTTTTGTCATTTGCCCAAGGTCAAAAGTCTAGGTAATCAAAAAAAAGGCAGAGAGAGAGGCTAGTCAAACAATAAAGCAAAAATGTGCATTTGAATGTAAGTGACTCTAACACCCAGGTCTTTAATCAGCACATATCACCTCCTGCAGCACAAGCACTGACATGCATTGAAAACTCACTATGTCCCGACATGGTGCTCAGAGATCAACATAAGTTATTTCACTTAACCCTCCAAAGAACCACAGTGGGAAAAAAGGCTGAATGGTGGTGCAGGAGGCAGCTGAAGGGGATGCTGGAGAAATGGGGCTGAGTGCCATTTACCAGGGGATAGCTTGGACCACCAGAGGAAAGGGCAACCACAGAGTCAGAGGTGAGGAGGACCTGGACAGGGTGGGATGTGAGGCCTGGAATAAATCAGGGTGAAGAGTTTGGCATGAGGACCAAGAAGATTGGGAGAGCATTGGCTGTGTTATTAGATGCTTATGGAAGAAAGACAAGCAAGTTCAAAGAACCAAGCTGCATCACCTCTTTTCAGGGCTTGATGGACACCCTCATTGTTAGTGCTTCACTTCCATGAGAACTTGCATGGAGAGGGCAATGGAGTAGAGCAGATCCAACATTGATTAGGAGACCAGAAGGCCCCAAGTCCTTTTCCTGGTTCAGTTCCCCTCCATTGTAGCATCTTGGGAACTATTTTTATTTCTCTGATTCTTGGTTTCTTTGGTGTCAATGAAGAAAATTACACCCACCCTATAGGGTAGTTGGGGGCTACATGAGGTACCCTATAAGAAGCATTTAGCACAATGTGCATGTAATAGATATTTGATAAACATTAACCCCACTCTCCATCTGTCCTCCATAGTTTCCTTCTTTTTTTTACCGTTCTTTGCACTTTTTCTTTTTTTTATTTTATACATTTACTCACTATAAATCACCTTAACTGTAAATTAAATGCAATTTTTTAAACTTTATTTATTTATTTTTATTATTATTTGTACATCAAATTGCTATGCATCATTTAGATGGTGAAGAAACTTTACCCAGCATGATTTACACCTCCGAGAATGTGTATAATAGTCTCAACTGGGTTGGACTGAGGTGTAAACCATAGCTTTCTTCTTCATTCGATCTTGCTGTTGCCTCATGCTCCAGAATCCATGTCTTTAACTAGGCTGTAAATTCTTTATGGGCAAAGGCTTTGTCTTTTACCATCTTGGTTCCTTCACTTGTTCACTCAATATACACAGTTTACCCACTGCCGATATTACAGCTTTGCATACTTGGTAGAAATAGCGAATACTAAATGATCATTTTTACAAAACAGATCCTTCACAGACAATCCATGTGTGAGGCTATGAAAAACCCAGTTTATACATCAGAAAAATGTTACACAGGAAAGGCTACTGAACATGTGACATTGTCACTGGATCAGCACCCTGAACAGTTACATTGCTTTAACCTCCACCCTTGGCATTGATCACTCTTGCCTTTTACACATTTTGAAGAAGTCAGTAGTTCAATCAGTTTCACATATCAGCTTGTCGAGTTTTAAACTACAAGAGCAATTCATGTTCACTTACAAAAAAATATTTTAATAAAAAGTGATTTTTTAAAAAGAGAAATACATTTAAAACACTTTTTTTTTTGAGAGGTTTTTGCTATAGGGTGCGTGCGCTTGCCAGAAAGACAGAGAGAGACAGAGAGACAGAAAGCGAGAAATCACCCCCCAGGAGGGATGGCCATGCTGCAATCCCTTCTCCTCTATTCTCCTCTCGGGATCTTGGGTACACATGCACACGCGCCCGGCATGAGTTTAAGCCACCAGGTCCAGGACTCGAACTGCGGTCCACTACATGGGAGTTCAGTGACATAGCCATTTACGCTAACTGCTGGTCCCCATTTAGAACACTTTTAACTCTACCATTTAGAGAAATTCATTGTCAACACTTTGTTATAAGTCCTACATTTTTGCAATATGTATGGAAGAATATTGTACATGCCTAAAATGAAATACTGGTATATAATATCAGTTTCTTTCATCATTCTAATTTATATTTTGGATTCCATCAATCTCATTTGTTTGCACGCAAAAAAGAAGAATTTTTGTATTAATGTGAAGAAGCCAAGTCTTTTATGTCTTGAGTTCTTGGCTAAAGCTTGTGTTAGTATGCACTGATTCTCGTATACAGAGAGGAGGTGTGTGTGTACTTTAAACCACCTTCCAGGTGTGGTTCCATGCCAAATACCATGGCTCTTACCTCTTAACTCAATCCAATATTTTTTCTTTTTCTTGTTCCCACTCTTGGCACTTCCTTCTCTCATGGCCTGTTAGGAGTGGCAAAAACATTAGTGGTGTCACCTCAAAGAGAGCTCTTGCCTATGGAGGTCTCTGACATGTGCTGCAGATGGGGAGGTCGGGAGGATGGTGTAGTGTACAAAAAGACAAGCTGAGCCAAGGACATTGTGTTCTGTCTGTAATCAAATCTCATTAAATGACAAATTCGTTAACTCAAAAGTTTGACTAGGATGGCACTTTAAAAAGAGCTGCAGCTGGTTAAATTTAGGGTTTGAAAAAATTCCAGTCTAATAATACGTTCTGGCTCTGGGCCCTCCACAGCCTTCCCACTGGGGGAACTGGCGGAGTATTCATTCACTTTGGGCTGTCTCTTGGTGCTGACTCAAAGGCAGGCCACAGAAATTTTGCTTGCACAGGCCTCAATAGGATTGGGCCACTTAATGAAATGAACAGCTTCCGGTGTGTCTCTGGCTGTTACAGCTGCCTCGTGCTTTGGTGATGCATTTTCAGAGGTTGTGTAAGAAATGTTGCTATTTTTGTAACTGGTTTAACCTCTTCAGTCAGTAACCCGGCATTGCCCCTAAGATCCTACCGTGTCCCAATCCCTCCTTATATTTGTAAGCTATTTGCAAAAATAAGTCCTTTTAAAAAGTCCATCCTTGGGACCAGCAGTTAGTGTAATGGCTATGTCACTGGACTCCCAGGTAGTCGACTGTGGTTCGAGTCCCGGACCCGGTGGCTTAAACTCACGCAGGGTGTGTGTGCATGCGTGCCCAAGATCCCAAGAGGAGAATGGAGGAGAAGGGATTGCAACATGGCCATCCCCGCTGGGGGGTGATTTCTCGCTTTCTATCTATCTCTCTCTGTCTGTCTGGCGAGCACACGCACCCTATAGCAAAAACCTCTCCAAAAAAAAAAAAGAAAAGAAAAGAAAAGTCCATCCTTCTCTGCATCTTGTCATTCGTGCAAGCACAGAATTTCCTCTGGTTCTGTTTATCAACTATACTCAGAGATATTTTGAGGACATTTAGAAGCATTTTCCTAGTTCTCTTTAGTCTTATAATTTTGCAGAGTACACAGCTAGTCCCTGACACTTTATTGCTTAGTTCTACTTGAAATTACAAGTCAGCAAAGGGCCTCTAATGGGATAGACACTCTGCCAGGTACTTGGAGTGAAAGGAGATGTGAAGACACTCCCCATTCAGATAAAAACAAGTTATCCACACCAAGCCCGCTCTACATCTTGCAAGCAGAACTCTTGTCCCCGTCTATACCTGCACCTTAATTATAAACCACACTGATCAGCTGCTAAATGCTAGGCATTGCAGCTTTGCACATGGTCATTCTAAGCATCTCGATACATTCTTGAAGTGTACACATTATCAGTTTCATTTTACAGGTGAGCACTCTGAAGCTCATTTCAGTCACTTAAATTTGAAAAGAAAAGAAAAGTCCATCCTGCTCTGCATCTTGTCATTCGTGCAAGCACAGAATTTCCTCTGGTTCTGTTTATCAACTATACTCAGAGATATTTTGAGGACATTTAGAAGCATTTTCCTAGTTCTCTTTAGTCTTATAATTTTGCAGAGTACACAGCTAGTCCCTGACACTTTATTGCTTAGTTCTACTTGAAATTACAAGTCAGCAAAGGGCCTCTAATGGGATAGACACTCTGCCAGGTACTTGGAGTGAAAGGAGATGTGAAGACACTCCCCATTCAGATAAAAACAAGTTATCCACACCAAGCCCGCTCTACATCTTGCAAGCAGAACTCTTGTCCCCGTCTATACCTGCACCTTAATTATAAACCACACTGATCAGCTGCTAAATGCTAGGCATTGCAGCTTTGCACATGGTCATTCTAAGCATCTCGATACATTCTTGAAGTGTACACATTATCAGTTTCATTTTACAGGTGAGCACTCTGAAGCTCATTTCAGTCACTTAAATTTGCTGTACCTCAGTCATCCCATATCAGTCTCTGTAGTAATATCTACCTCGTAGGGTTGTTGGGAAGATTAAATGACAAAGAATATGAGGTCTCAGTGTGCTGGGGACACATAAAAGATGCTTAGCCCATTTTACTATTTTACTTAGTGACATTTTAGCACCATAAAATTTAATGAATGTTGGGGATTGCAGAGCAGGAAGGTGGCTGATCACTTCTCTAGCCACAGAAGTCCCTGGGAGTTGACTGGGGAGTAGATGAAGAATACAGCTGAAATAAAAACCAATGAGCCCTTTTCTGCCCTCACATTCTTCTGCTTCCTCTCAATTTCTCCTCATTTTCCTGAAACCTCAATAGCCTAGATAATGGGACCACGAAGGAGACAGAGGCGGGGATGAGGGAGAGGCCAAAGGGAACCTTAGTTGAAAGGAGGAATGTTAATGAGAAGTGGGTTTTGCAGGTTGAGTCTACAATGCTGAGTGTGTTTTTATTAACTCCACGAAAGCTCTGGAGTCAGCTTGTCATTAAATCGCTGGCTGCTCCATTAGAAGGGAGCTTTCCTGATGCTAGTTTGAGCTCTCCAGATCATAGAAGCTTCAGGAAAGCTAAAATTGGAAGCTGGCCAATCATTCACGCCTGGGGCTGGCCATCAGACCTTCTTCATCGGCTCTTCCACTTTCACAGGGAACATAGCGAACAATCTAATCAGATTGCTGCATTTCAAAATTTGCTCAGCAATGATAAAAATAAACCCCAAGCATTCACATATTTGATCAATTTACTTTTATCCTTTAATCGAATAAGCCTCAGCCCTGCAATCAGAAAGAAAAACATTTTGCTAAGCGTTTCGTTTCTCCAGTGATTCATCTAGCAGCGGTCTCAAAGTTGACAGGATGGGAATACGGTATTTAATGCTGAAATAATGTTTATTACCACATCATAGGAGACTGGAATGGCTTTTAAGGTGCATCATATTTTAATCACAAGCACATATAAGGCATATATTGCTCAAAAACTTTAGAAAAACTCGAATCAGAATGCCAAAAATCATAATGTCATTATCAAAAAAAAGGACTGGCACTTAATTTATTTTTTCCTCAGTTCATAACTCCATCTGTGTTCTTGCTAAGTCTGATAGACTTGGAATAAAAGTGTTTTAGACAGAAAGTAGCAAAAAGTACATCCAAAAGGAGGTTTGAAACCAGCAGATGCTCCAGCACACTAAAATCTGCAATCTCGTTTTCTTGTGTTCCTCCTGAGTAGAAGAGATGGTCTCATCTGAAAGATCAGAGAGAGCTCCAGAAGTCAGGGACACCTGGAGTAGATGGAACATTTCAGAACCAGGAACATTGCCATTGCCTCCTCTGGTCTGCTCCAGTCTCTGTACATCTGCCCTCAATAGAGGGAGGGGATGCACACTGTTGAAGCGGTACCTACTCCTGGGACTCAAGTCACCTGCTCCCTTTAGGTCCAGGGAAACAAGAGGGGCAAAGTGGAGGGAACTGGGTAAGGGAAATAGACAAGGTGGCAAGAGTGAGAAGGAAGGATGTCAAGAACTTTTAAGGCTACAGGATAATGTGGGAGGGGAACCAGCAGTTAGCGTAATGGCTATGTTGCTGGACTCCCACGTAGTCGACCGCAGTTCACGTCCTGGACCCGGTGGCTTGGAACTCACGCCGGGCGCGTGTGCGTGCGTGCCCAAGATCCCGAGAGGAGAATGGAGGAGAAGGGATTGCGGCGTGACCATCCCCCCTGGGGGGTGATTTCTTGCTCTCTGTCTCTATGTCTCTCTCTGTCTGTCTGGCGAGCACACGCGCCCTACAGTGAAAACCTCTCCAAAAAAAAAAAAAAAAAGATAATGTGGGAGAACATGGATTTAGAAACCAATATGGGATCAAATCCTAGATCTGTTATTTCTCAGAGGTATGATCTTGAGTCAGTTATGTAACCTATCTGAGCACCTACTTCTCAATTGTAAAGCAAGGGGAAAATATCTAGTCTACTGAGCTACTGGAAAAATTAATGAAAGGAGCTGAATAAACAACTCTCTAAGGAAGACATACAAGCAGCCAAAAAGCATATGAAAAAATGCTCAACTTCCCTCATTGTAAGGGAGATGCAGATCAAAGCCACTATGAGATATCACCTAACCCCAGTCAGAATGGTAAAGATTTAAAAACAAACAAACAAACAAAAAAATATGATACGTACTGGAGGGGGTGTGGTGAAAGGGGAACACTCCTACACTGTTGGTGGGAATGTAAATTGGCCCAGCTACTGTGGAGAACAATATGGAGGCAACTCAAAGACCTTCAAATAGAACTACGATATGATCCAGCAATTCCACTCCTGGCTATCTACCCAAAGGACAGGAAAGCACTCAGTAGGAAAAGCGCTTGCACAACTATATTCATTGCAGCCTTATTCACAATTGCTAAGACATGGAACCAACCGAAATGTCCACAAACAGATGAATGGATTGAAAAATTGTGGCACATATATTCCATGGAATACTATTCAGCCATAAAAAAAAAAACAACAAGGCCCTGGAATTTGATAGGAAGTGGACGAATATGGAAGATCTGTTGCTGAATGAAGCAAGTCAGACTATGAAAGAGAGACATTGCATGTCTCCACTTTACATATACTGGCTGTCTGCACACTATGGTAGAGACTGAAAGACTGGAGAACATAAAAGTATTAAAAATTGTAATGGACACTAGAGACAAAGTGTAAAGAGTGTGAGAGGGGAGGAGCATAGGAAATTTGGGGGGAAAATGGAGAGGTAAAACACTTGTGGGACACAGATAAGGTTATTTTCTGTTAACGAGAATGTGTATGGTGGTCTCAACTGGGCTGGACTGAGGCATATATCATGCTGGGTAAAGTCTCTTCACAATCTAAATGATGTATAGCTATTTAATGTATGAATAATAATAAAAATATATTAATAAATAAAAGCAAAAAAATTAAAAAATTAATGAAAGGATTTATGTAAAGTCCTTAAGATGGTGCCTGAAATATACATAGTAAATATTGGGTTATCAAGAAAGTCATGACACATTTTTGCACAGAAAAACATGGAAAAATACATAATGACTTTCCAGATGATGTAATAGTTTTCCTGTATTCTTGCTTTTTAATTCCAGTTCTAGTCGTTGGGGGCCAGATGGTGGCCCATCAGTAGAATGCAATACTCTGAAAGTTTGACTCACAAGGATTCACACATGGAGATCACCCTGCGTACACTGTGCAAGATGTTGATTCCGCATGTGCTATCTCTCTCTCTCCCTTTCTCTGTCCTTCTCTCTTACTCATGGAAGACATAAATAAACTTTTTTTTTAATTCCAATTTTTCATTGCTGGTATATAAAGCAATTAGCCTTTGTACAGTAATCTTATAGTCTGTAAATTTACTATACTGCACATCGGTTCTAATAGGTTTTTGTTTCTTTGTTCATTTGTTTTTTGTCAGCCATTTCAGATTTTCTACTTAGGTAATTATATGTGCAACAAAGACAGATTTTCCATATATATATATATATGTATTATTCTCTTACTTTATTGCATAAACTAGAATTAGTAGAATATTGAACAGCAGTGATAGGAAAGGAGAAATTGCCCATGTGTCTCTTTTCTTGTCCAAAAGAGACAGACACAGAGAGAGAGAAAGTGAGAAATCACCTCCTCCCCTCCCCAGGAGGGATGGCCATAACATAATCCCTTCTCTATTTTCCTCTTGGGATTTTGTACATGCAAGCACATGTGTGCAGCCTAACTTTAAAGCCGCTGTGTCCATGTCGCAAACCAGTTAGCCATGTGAGAATCCAATGCCTTAACCACTGTGCTACCTGCTAGTCCCAGTTCAAAATATTTTAAAAACTTTATTGGCATTTTTTCTTTTATCAATGTGTTGTTTAGGAATGTGTCCTTTGGTTTCCAATATATGGAAAATTTCCAGTTATCTTTCTCCTAATTCAATTTCAACTATATCCTTACTGATTTTCTGACTCACATTTTTGACAAATATATTTAGCACTATTTTGTTGGAAGCACCCTCATTTGCAATTGATACGTCTTTTTGGAGGACTTCTATCTCACTATGTAGTGCTCCTATACACACAATCAGTTCCCTTTTTCTTAGGTATGCATTGTATGAAATAGCATAACTACTGCAGCTTTTTCTTGATTAGTATGCTAGATTTTTCTCCATCCCTTTAATTCCAACCTGGCAGTTTCTTTGTATTTAAAGTGTTTTGTTTGTTTGTTTGTTTGTTTTGAGAGATCTTTTGCTATAGGGCACATGCATTCTCCAGAGAGTCAGAAAGCGAGAATCACCCTCCAGGGTGGTTTAAAGTGATTTTTAAAGTTTTATTTTCTTCATGAGAGAGAGAAGAGGGAGAGACAAGTACCCACAACAGGGTCTCATGCCACAATCCCCTCCCTGTCCTTCCCAGTCAGTCAGGACAATAGGCATGTATATAGGCGAACCCGGAGCCAAACCCACAACCTTCCATATGGATCCAGCCTCATTTAAGCAGCAGGTTACTTCTGTACCACTCAACCAACCCCAAGAGAATTTCTTATAAACAACAATTAGTTGGGTCTTACTTTTTTCAAAACCACTCTGTCCATTTCTATCCTTTATTGGCATATCTAATTATTCAAATTTAAAGTTATTATTGATATATTTTTATTAAAGCCATGTAATTGTTTTCCAATTGTTACCAGAGGCCTCTTTTTATGCCTTTTCTGGTTTTAATTGAGCATATTATGATGTTTCTACTTTTTCTTTTCCCTTAACATTTCAATTAGATTTCTTTAAAAATGTTTTTAGTTGCTGCTTTAGAGTTTACAGTACACACATTTAGCTAGTTTAAGTCTACTTTCAAATAACAGGATTCAACTTCATGTTTAACGCAAGAATGACTTAACGAAATAGTCCCAATTGCTCCCTTCCATTTCCTATGGCATTTCTGTCATTCATTTCACTTAATCATGTTGTATTACTCAATACAGGGTCAGTGGTTGGCATGGTGATTAAGGCAGCTGGATCCTACATGGCTAACTATGCAGTTCAAGACAAGGACCCAGTGACTTTGAAAATCACAGTGGGCTCCTGTGTGTACAT
Source organism: Tupaia belangeri chinensis (assembly GCF_000334495.1). Lineage (NCBI taxonomy): Eukaryota > Metazoa > Chordata > Mammalia > Scandentia > Tupaiidae > Tupaia > Tupaia belangeri. The sequence goes on along the minus strand of NW_006208084.1, from coordinate 5,758,184 downwards.
GCCCTAAATCCTGAAGAGAAATGGATAAAAAGGGACTGCAGTGTGAACATTCCTCCACAGGAGAAGCTTTCTCACCATTCCTGACCGCAGCCTCTCTCTCCAGCAAGTACAGTCATCTTCTCCAGCAAGTACAGTCATCCTCAAGAAAACAACTCAATATATTGTTATCATTTTAAACAAAAAATTATATTTCAGATCAATTAAGAAAAAGATCTTATTTTGCCTTTGTTTTTTCTTCTCTGATTCAGCTCTTTTCTTTATGTTGCTCTAGTATTAATGCAACCTCTAGTGACTCACCAAAATTGCCATTTGTATCCTCAGTTTAGGGCTCCAGTGGCTTCTGCTCCAGGTAAGCAGCTCTTGGCTGTGACTCTGGGTCCTTGTCCTCTCCATATTTCAGGGTAACAACTTGCCCTGCAATCTCAGTTCTATTACTAGTCCAAGAAAAGTAATTGATTTTTTTTTTTTTTTGGCGTCCATTCCTTGTTATAAGGATGAGAGTGATAAATTCCAAGTGCTTTGTATGTTAGAGTTGAAACCAGAAGTTCTACATTCTTTGTTTCTTATAATCTTTTATTTTTTTAAGTTTTTTACCATAGGGTGCGTGTGCTCACCTCAGAAAGAGACACAGTGAGAAAGAAAGTGAGAAATCATCCCCCAAGGGGGGTGATCACGCTACAATCCCTTCTCGACTATTCTCCCCATGGGATTTTGCAGTTGCATGCGTACATGCGTGCACACACACATTCAGCATTAGTTTTAAGCCACCAGGTCCAGGACTCAAACCACAGTTGACCACGTGGGAATCCAGTGCCTTAACCACTACACCACTTGCTGGCCCTTTTTTTATGATCTTAATGCTGTCTAGGACCCTCCCATGGTTTAACAAACACTTTTAACTCCCTACCAGCCCTACCTTTGCACCTGTCTAATCCATTCTCCAACATACTTTAAGAGTGGTCTTGGAGTAAAAATCTGGTCCATTCTGTGCTTCTATTTAAAATCCTCCAGTGATGTCTAACTCCTTTCAGCTGTCCAGTTGCCTCTAGTATTTCGTCTTCTTATTTATGTAATTTTTATAATTATCCAATTGAGATATTAGAAAAAAATGAAAATGCCATCATTTGCCTTTATAGACATACAAAAGTAACTGTTTCTTACTATTCAAGCTAAGTGTGTGTGTGCTTGTATATATATACACAAATAGACCTCATTTTTAAAATAATTAAAATAAAAAAAACATTTACTGCATCATCTCTCCTTCCCTGAGTGCCTGATCCTTTGAGGCAACTTCCTAAACTTTTTTGGCCTTTTAAAAACTTTCTCTATTATTTTGTGTATTCATTATGGCATAACAAACGATCCCAAATTTCATACCTTAGAACAACCACCATTTTGGGACCAGCAGTTGGCATAATAGCTATGTTAATTGCTGGACTCCCATGTAGTCGACCACGGTTTGAGTCCCACATCTGGTGGCTTAAACTCACGTTGGGCACATGTGCATGTATGCCCAAGATCCTGAGAGGAGAATGGAGGAGAAGGGATTGTGGCCTGGCCATCCCCCCGGAGGGGGTGATTTCTCGCTTTCTGTCTCTCTGTCTCTATCTTTCTGGTGAGCATACGAGCCCTATAGCAAAAACCTCCCCCCCAAAAAAAAAAGAAAAGAAAAAGAAAACCAAAGAAGAACGACCACCATTTTATTTATTCGTTTATGATTCTGCAATGTGAACTGGACTTGGTGGAGACAGCTTGTCTATACTCTACATGATATTGCAGAGGTTGGGGGTGAGGAGTGAGTGACTACTCAAGTAAACCCAGGAAATCTACTTCCAATATGATTCACTCACATGGATGGCAAGTTGATGTCAGCTACCACCTGAAAACTCAGTATGGTCTCTCAGACTAGGGCCTTGGTTCTCAATGTCGGTTGGGTTTCTTGACTTTCCTACATGTGGACTCTCCATGTGGCTAGCTAAAGTATTACCACAGCATAGTAATAGGTATGGCCTCTTTCTCAGATAGGTAAGGCTAGTGCTCTTGTACTGACACTCCCATTCCTCAAGATAATCAGCATTCTTTACATTGCAGTTGATTTTCTTTTTCTTTTTTTTTTTTTTTTGGAGAGGTTTTTGCTATAGGGCGTGTGCACTCACCAGACAGAAAGAGACAGAGAGACAGAAAGAGAAAATTCACCCCCCGGGAGAATGGTCATGCTGCAATCCCTTCTCCTCCATTCTCCTCTCAGGATCTTGGGCACGCACGCACACGTACCCAGCATGAGTTTTAAGCCACCGGTTCCAGGAACCGCGGTCGACTACATGGGAGTCCGGGCAACATAGCCATTACGCTAACTGCTGGTCCTGCAGTTGATTTTTCAAGAGAGCACATGCAGCAGCTGCCAGGACTTGGAGAAATAAATAATTAAGGACCACCAACAACATTCTATCACAGCTGTACCTTTGTAAATAGTATGCTTCCTGATTTTTATATTTTTTATATTTTCTCTCTTTTTTTTTTTTTAATTTCTCTTAGGGTTTTTGCCATAGAGCATGTGTGCTCACCAGAGAAAGACAGAAAAAAAGTGAGAGGGTAAGTGGAGGGATGAGACACACGATTGTCTCACTTTTGGCAAAATATGGGAGAAAGAGGTGGCTACTCTTCAAATAGGTGGAAGAAATTGCTAAAATGTTCAGATTCTTAAAGGCCAATGTGGGTTCACCTGCTAGTTTGGGATGTCTAGGAATCCCAGATGTGGCAGATGACGGCATTCACTCATGAATCTTGTTCCACAAACCTCCATTGTGAATTCACGAGAAAGTCAGGAGCGGACAGGAGACTGGCAGGGCATTGGTGGGCAGGAGGGACAGCCATGATGCTTCATTGCTTTCTGAGACCCTTCTCAACAGAAAGCAAAGCCTTACTGCCAGGAAAGAGTAGCAAACACTCCTGTCCAAAGGCCCAGTCAAAATTCCATTGCTTCTGGGTCAAGGGCCTATGCAAAACCCTCTGCCCTTGGGAAAGGAACAGGAAACCACCTTGAACCCGATCATGAACCAGTGCAAGCGGATGTCTGCTATCATTGGAGGAAAATGTATGAATCTCCTAAGGCTGCTACGAGAAAGTAGTACGACCTGAGAACTTCCATCACAGAATGTATTTTCTCACAGTTTGGGAGGCAGAAGTCCAAAATAAAGATGTCAGCAGGATTGATTCCTTCTGGAGGCTCTGAGGAAGGATCTGTCCCAAATCTCCCACCTCTGCTATTGCCAGCAATCCTAGCACTCCTTGACTTTTAGCTACCTCACTCCTTTCTCTGTCCCTGTTATCACCAGGCCTTCTTCTGTGTATGTGTATCTCTCAGTCTCTGTATCTCTTCCTCTCTCTCTTCTCTTATAATTACACCAGTCATTGGATTTAGAGCCTAACCTAATCCAGTGCGGCCTCATAAGAAACTCATTACATCCGCAGTGTCTCTACAGACAAACGTGGTCACATCCTGTGGTTCTAGGCTGACATAAATTTTGAAGGAAACACTATCCAATCCAGAATAGAAGAATAGGACACTCCTGCCCAAGGCCAACCACACACTCAAGGCAAAGTTGGCTGCCATGAGAAGGAAGCATGGGAATGATGAAACAGCCTCTCTCCCCGGGACAAGGCACAGAGGGCTGGACTGTGGCAACAAGATAAGCCTGCCTCCACCAGGAAAGAGTAACTTTGGGAAGGGCAAGGCATGGAGAGAGAGTCTTTTATGAACGGAATGTTGGTGTCACCCCCAAATTCATACATTCAAGCCCTAACCTCTATACTTGGAGATATGGCCTCTAAGAAAGTAATTAAAGGGCAAGCCAGTGGTGTGATTAGGTTGGCTGGATCTCACATGGCCAACTATGCAGTTTGAGTCATGGACCTGGCAGCTTGGAAAACATACCAGGTACATCTGTATGCATGTTCCAAATTCTTAAAAGGAGGGAGAAATGGAGAAGAGATTACGGCATGACCATCCTCCATTGGGGAGCAATGCTTTCTCACTTTTCCCCTTTCTCTGTCTGTTTCTGGAAAATACATGCACCCTCTGACAAATAGAAAAAAAAAAAAGCCCCCTAAATAAAAAAAAAGAAAAGAAAAGAAAGAAAGTAATTAAGGTTAAATAAGTCTTCAAGATATGTCCCATGGGCCCTGATCCCATAGGCTTGGTGGTGGCCTTAAGTGAAGAGGCACAGCAGCTTACTCATTCACGTGTTCTTTCTGTTTCCCTTTGTGCACACAGTGAAGAAAAGGCAAATGAAGATACAGAGAGAAGGTAACCTTCTGCTCCCCAAGGACAGAGCCTTCACCAGACACCAACCTGTTGACACCTCAATCTTGAACTTCCACTCTCTAGAACTGATGGCAAGTAAATGTCTATTGTTTAATCCACCCAGCCTGTGGGACTTTGTTATAGCAACCCAACTCGTGTGGTTAAGGTGGCTGGATCCCACGTGATCGAATATGCAGGTCGAGTACCAGATACAGAGACTTGAAAAACATGCCAAGCATGTGTGCATGTATGCTCAAAATCCTGAGACAAGAGTGGAGAAGAAGTTGTTGAGTGAGGCATGGTCATCTTCCCCAGAGGATGCTTTCTGACTTTCTCTCACTCTCCTCAGCAAGGACAGACACTCTATAGCAAAAAGAAAACACCTCTTGATGTAGATGTGCAAGACCTGTTGGAAGCTAAAATGGAAAACTCTCCACCCTTCCTGGCCCTCATAGTATGCAGAGGGTGACTATAGCAACAACAAAATAACCCAGTTCAACTTCTGAATAGACCGACTCAACTTCCCACAAGAGAAGTGTGCCCATTTTCGTACACCTGTGTACTAAGTGTGAGCGTAGTGCTTCCTGATGCCCACCAGGTAAAGAAGAGTTGGAGAGACTTTCTTGGAGGTGTGGAAGGAGGGGATGGGATGGAGGAAAGAAGACATTTCAGCAACGCCATCTGCCTCATCTGCCTCACTGTGATGCTCAACATCATTAGGAGGAATGTTTTTTCCAACAGTGGTGCCACTTTTTTTTTCCAGCTTATTTATTTCCTCCATGAGAGAAAGACAGAAATATATATATATATA
>NW_006208084.1:5747532-5753059 GCF_000334495.1 Tupaia belangeri chinensis | reverse complement strand
ATAGAGAGAGAGAGAGAGAGAGAGAGAGAGAGAGAGAGAGAGAGACCTAGCAGGATCTTCACATTGTAATCCACCCCCAGTCTCAGCCAATCCATATCACAGGCATGCACATGCATGCCCAAATGTTCAAGGAGGTCCCAGGACCTTTTCCGGGTAGGTCCAGTTGAATTGCCACTGCACTGCTACCTAGCCCAGTTGTGCCAGCTTTTATGCCTCCTTGCTTAACAGCCGCTTGCACACACAGAACAAGTCAAATAGAAAACAGAAATCACTGGACCAATGGTGACTGGGGAGAAACAGAGAGCCAAACACATTTATGTTTGTCCTTTCTCCAACATTCTTGATATATCTCCAATTTACTCAAATCTCTTTAGACACACAGTTTTAGACATCCGGCTTAATGTGAACCATTCAACACAGCCCTGCATGAATTATGGGTGATTTATTGCGATCACTTCAAGAATCTCAATGCAGGCACTGCTGGGATTGTGGAGGCCTAACGTCATGTGAAAGTCTTCCAAGGAATCTGGATAACAAAAGGCCCATTAGCCCAATGACAGTTTCTGTTGCATTTTCTTTTTTTCGGTGATTTTCCTAGAAAAGGCCTAAGCTCAGCCCAAAAGTGGAGCTCTCACTGTTTGCAGCAGAGCTGTGAGCTCAAGCCTCTACCTCCACTGCTGTTCTGCTCATTCACAGAGGTGAGGATTCCAGCTATAGGTCGTTGGCTATTTTGGGATGGCTAACTGATGTTGACTAGCAGTGCCTTGTCCTGCTTGGCTCCAAATGATTCATGTTTCCTAACTTCCTCACTTTCTCAGAGAACAGCAGCACAGACTGCAGTGCCAAACAACACTGGGGTGAATTCCCAGCCCTGTCACGTACTCGTTTTGGGACTTAGGCTGAGTTATTTAAGCTCTCCATGCCAAATGGGTTTCTAGATAGACAGACTCAGACACAGATCACATAGAACAGTGTTGACACATAGCATACCTCATAAACTGTTAACTATTATCAGCACCCAAACTTAAAACTCCTTTCTGCAGGCTTGTTTAATACCAGAGATCTCTGAATCCACATCTTCAAGAACCTCCTCTATGCAGTGTCCTTTATAGCATCACCACCATTTTCTCTGCACTCATCACAGAGCCCATAGCACACCTTGCTGTGTAGACTCATCTGTCTATATTTCCAAACTGGGAGCTTCCTCAGGGCAATGACTTTACTCTGATCAATTCACATGCTCAGCACCTCATTAACACAGGTATATTGTCCACTACATGTTTCTCAAACAAATAAATTAATCAATGATCTCCCTAACCCATAAAGGAGGGGCAAGTAGGGCATTAATATTTATCAGATGCCTAGGCATTTAGCTGATTTCACTCAATATTCTGAATCATGGAGCAATTTGATATTGTTAGTGACTGTTAGTGACTTAGACATCCACTTAATAGTAGGTACTTATTAGAGATCAAATATAAGTGATTTGCTTGTTGTTGCACATAATAATTATCCAAACCATCACAATAATTTAAAAAAATGTATTTTCTCACAATGATGGAAGCCAGAAGTCCCAGACCAGTGGGGTGGGCTTCTTCTGAGGCCTCTGTCTTAGGCTTGTAGATGACCACCTTTCCCCTGGTCTTTACATAGTCGTCCCTCTCTGTGCATCTGCATGCTACTCTTCTAAAGACACCCATAGTATTGGATTAGGGCCCACTACATGATCTCATTTTAATTTAATCACCTCTGTTAAGACCCTCATTCCAAATGTAATCATATTCTGAGGTACTACGAGTTGGAATATTTGCATGAGTTGGTAGGGACACAATTCAACCCATAACAATCTCCTATAAAAATTGTCTCAGAGAAAGAGGGTGAGAAACTAAAGCAAGAGAAAAGAGAAGCTTTTCTTTTTTTTTCAGAGAGAGAGATTTTTGTTATAGGGCTCATGTGTTTGCCGGAGAAACAGAGATAGAAAGTGAAAAAGCACCCCTCAGCAGGATGGCTACACTACAGTCCTTCTCATCCACTCTCCTCTCGGCATTTTGGGCACACATGCCCAGCATGAGCTTCAAGTCACTGGGCCTGGGACTCAAACCGTGGTCAACTACATGGGAGTCTAGCAACATAACCATTATGTATTCTGCTGGTCCCAACAGAAGCTTCTGAACACACACATCATCTTTTTCCTAGTAGCCCTCAGAACTTGCCTTCACAAGGTGGCTACCAACTATTCCATTTGGCAAAGGGAAAAAGCTGAGTTGGACCAGTTCTTTAGCTCTGTGTCTACAAGTGAACAACCTTAGGATTTTCTGAAGATATTGTTCATTTCTCACTCAACGGTGTTGGCATCATAAAACAGAAGCTAAGAGAAACATCATCAGTTGGGAGCCAAGTAAAAAATAAAAACAGGGAAAGACAAAAGGAAAAATATGACACATTTTTACCCCAGAGAACAGTCCTGGAATTGAGAACATCCAGCCTGGGTCTGACTCTCTCTGTCCCAGTGAAAGAAAGATTTTAGGCCCTTTTGTAGAGCAGCAAATAAGATTACAAAGAAATGGGGGTGTTGTGTTTATGGGGGAGACTGAAGGATAAATGGTACTTTACATGGAAAAATGGAGTGTGGTCTTGATAGAGCTGCCAGCACCTGGGGAGAGATTCAAGTTGCTTTGTAATGATAAGAATCGCAGGTTGTGGGACCAGCAGGAGGCAATGTGGTTAAGGTGCTGGACTCCCACATGTCTGACTACAGTTCAGATCCAGTGGCTTTAAACTCATGCTGGGCACAAGGGTGCATGCCCAAAATCCCAGGAGAAAAATGGAGAAGGGATTATTATAGTGTGGCTGTTACCCCAGGAGGTGATTTCTCACACCCCCTCTCTGTCTCTCTGGTAAGCACATACACCCTCTGACTAAAACCTTAAAAAAAATTGTAGGTTTTACCATAGGCTGTGAACGTCAGCTCATCATCACTTCAAGGGAACGCTCCAGCTGCTGCTCACGACGTCTCTGACGTCGCTGGAAGGGCACTGGAATGGGAGTAAGAAGACCTGGGATGGGGGCTTGAATCTATCGACTCCCTTAGTGACTCTAGACGCATTATTATTCTGAGATTCACTATCTGCATCTAAAAGACGAGAACAACAGTACACGGCCTCTCCACAGCACAGCACGTAGGGTTAAATCAAATGATGCACATAAAAGCATTTTGCTAGGTTCTAAATTAAGAGGAGAAAAGCACTTGGGCCTTGGAGTGAGACAGACTTGGGTTGAAATGCAATTCCAGACACTGGCAAGTTGGGTCATTCTGAGCTAAATCACTTAGCCTCCATTTCCTCATTCATTTATCCATACATTCAATAACTATGCAACAGAGATCCAACTACGGACAGACGCATGCTTGCCCTGATAAAACTTTCTCATCTGTAAAAAGGAAAAACTGGTTTGCCCACCTTACTTGGTTGCTGGAAGAATTAAATAAGATTAAGGACTTGTAATGCTCAGCTTAGTGATAGTTTATAAAAGATGTTCGACAAATGTTAATTCTGCTTTCTTTTCCCAAGAAAGAATGATCATCATTCATATGGGAGACTTCTTTTAATCAAGGCCTTTGAAGTGAAAAAAAAAATCGAAAATGATTACAGAGAAAGCCAGTTACTTTGACAAAGTAAAAATTGGTTTGGGCATAAGCACATTCTGCTGTGGCAGGATATTTCATTTGATGGACTAGAGGATAAACGATTTCTTCTAATTGAAGTCAAAGTTAATCAGAGCAATTAGCCTGAGTGCATTTGACATAATGTAATTCTATTCAGGGATTGAGATCTTATCTTTGTTAATGGGCCCCAAGAAGCCATATATGTCAATATTCCAGCCAAGGACCTGCCTCTCTTTCCTCCCTCTTTTTCCTTTCCTACGCTCAGCACATACACAGGCAGACATATGCATGTGCATACACACACACACACCTATCATACATGCATATAAAAACCCACAACTTCCAAGAAGCTAACATGGTCTGTTCATAATGATAACATGCCACTTTGAGAATTTGTTCTTATTTTTGCCACTCTAGTCAATGTTTACTGAATGAAGAAATAGATGAATGAATGACTAGTTCGCTCTTACTGAGTCAAGCACAAACCCTAACACACACATTCTGAGGAGGGAAGGAGGGGCAAATCCCCAGTCAAATAAATTTGGGAACACTGAATTCTATAATCTCTGAAGGAGATTCACAAAGTACAAAGATTCAAAGGTTCTGAGTTTGGGGGGCCAGCAAGTGCTGTAAGGGTTAAGGCTCTAGACTCCCACATGGCTGGTTATAGTGTGAGTCCCAGACCTGGCGAATTGAACATCACACCTGGTGCGTGTGTGTGTTTGTGTGTGTGTGTGTGTGTGTATGTGTGTGTGTGTGTGTGTGTGTGTGTGTGTGTGCATACCCAAAATCCCAGGAGAAAAATGGAAGAGAAGAGATTGTGAGTGACCATTCTCCCTGTGGCATGATTTCTCTTTTCTTCTACTGTCTCTGTCTCTCTGGCAAGATCATGCATCCTAGGAGAAAAATCTGTGTTTTCTAGTAAAGAAACCAGTTTGACTTTGTTAATCTGGGGATAACTGAATTTACTTGATTGAGGATAACTCTTTTATATTTTTGCTTCACTGTGCTATTAATTCTACAAAGCCTATTGTTCTGAGGTTTCCGACAGATTGCACTAGCTAGGGAGTCAGGAGCAGAGCTGCTCCCTGCAGGCTCCAGCTGGGACTTTGCAATGTCGCCATCTCTGAAGACATTCTCTGCCCTGCTGAGCTGAGGCCAATTCCAGCCAGGCCAGCATTAAAAACTGGGACTGATTATAGGGGCAAAGGAGATCTCAGTAAACTCAGGAGCAAGGATGGAGGGGGACCACAGAAAGGACTGGAACCGGGAACCCGCAGTTAGCGTAATGGCTATGTCGCTGGACTCCCACGTAGTTGACCGTGGTTCGAGGACCTGATGGCTTAAAACTCACGCCAGGCGCGTGTGCATGCGTGCCCAAGATCCCGAGAGGAGAATGGAGAAGAAGGGATTGCGGTGTGACCATCCCCCCTGGGGAGTGATTGCTTGCTTTCTGTCTCTCTGTCTCTCTCTCTCTGTCTGGCAAGCGCATGCGCCCTATAGCGAAAATCTCTCCAAAAAAAAAAGAAAAAGAAAAAGAAAGAAAGGACTGGAACCAAGGGACCAGCAGTAGTTAGCATAATGGCTATGTCGTTGTACTCCCATGTAGTTGACTGCGGTTCGAGTCTCGGACTCGGTGGCTTAAACTCACGCTGGGCACGTGTGCATGAGTGCCCAAGATCCCCAGAGGAGAATGGAGGAGAAGGGATTGTGGTGTGGCCATCCCCCCTGGGGGGTGATTTCTCACTTTCTATCTCTCTGTCCCTCTCTGTCTTTCCGGTGAGCGCACCTGCCCTACAGCAAAAACCTCTCAAAAAAAAAAAAAAAAAAAAAAAAAAGACGGGAAAGAAAAAGAGAGGGGTG
>NW_006208084.1:5739836-5745999 GCF_000334495.1 Tupaia belangeri chinensis | reverse complement strand
AAGGGATTGCGGTGTGACCATCCCCCCTGGGGAGTGATTTCTTGCTTTCTGTCTCTCTGTCTCTCTCTCTCTGTCTGGCAAGCGCATGCGCCCTATAGCGAAAATCTCTCCAAAAAAAAAAGAAAAAGAAAAAGAAAGAAAGGACTGGAACCAAGGGACCAGCAGTAGTTAGCATAATGGCTATGTCGTTGTACTCCCATGTAGTTGACTGCGGTTCGAGTCTCGGACTCGGTGGCTTAAACTCACGCTGGGCACGTGTGCATGAGTGCCCAAGATCCCCAGAGGAGAATGGAGGAGAAGGGATTGTGGTGTGGCCATCCCCCCTGGGGGGTGATTTCTCACTTTCTATCTCTCTGTCCCTCTCTGTCTTTCCGGTGAGCGCACCTGCCCTACAAAAAAAAAAAAAAAAAAAAGGACTGGAATGAATAGGAGATGGTGGCAGGACCCCTTTTCTTCTTACATTGCCTTCTTTCCTCTGTTCTGGGTTTCATTTTCCTTTGCTACTCTGGATCACAGAGCAGGTCTTTCCCTTGCGTACTTCAAAGCATACATCTACACTCAGCTCCAAGGAGTCCTCCCACCTGGACACAGTTGCCCATGGTTACAAGGCAGGGTCACATCTCCTAAAGGGGTTGCAGGACCCCTTCTTCCTTGGAAAAGAAACAGCTAGAAGCTTCTTGGCAGTTACTCCACAAGGATACACCATGTTCTCTTATATGCTTCGGCTGCTTATGCTTCTAAACTCTGCCCATGCCTTTGAATCACCTGGAAGCATTTTCAAAATATTCTTTTTAGACACTCCAGCAGAGAAGCTACTTCAGTAGATCTGATTTTGCTATGGACTATTCTAGACTCAAACATCTACTATGGTGCCCTGAATATGTCTCTGCAAGCTCCAAATCTTTGTTTTTTTTATTGTCTTTCTCCCTGGGTTCCCTTCCATCATTTCTCAACCTGAAGAAATATTATTTCATATTTAAAGGCCCAGTTTATTTATAGTAAATTTCCTATTCTAGGAAAATTTTCCTGATTCTGCCTACCAGTTAAAATTCAATGAGTTTTTCCTTTATTTTTCCATTAAATTTGGTATAATAAGTTAGAAATGAATCTTTCTCACACACTAGACTATAAACCACAGAAGACAAAAGGCCAGGTCTTCAAAATAATGTTTTCTCATTATAAAAGTGTTCTATGCTCATATAAAATCTGAAAAAATACACATAACTCAAAGCAGAAGAAAAGAAGTCCGTAATTTCCTAACTCAGAAATAGCTGTAGTTTAACTTTGGGCATATTCCCTCTAATCTTTTTTTTTTATTCCCCAATGAGTCACAAGTGTATTTTTTTTTTCCTAATTGGAATCATATATAATTTTCTCCCCTCCTTTTCTTCAGTGGACATGATATTAAAAACATGTTCCTATGTTATTGTTTCTTCAAAAGCATGGCTTCAGATGGCTCACATCCCACTGCAAATGTACCATGCTTTGTTGACTCATTTCCAATGCTTGGACACTTAGATTATCTTTCACTTTAATTTTTGCTCTTAGAAATAACAAATTATGCTGGCTATTTCTCTGTATCTCTCCAGAGCCACTGTCTGCCCTGGGCCCATACAGACATTGTCAGAGGGCTACCTTGCTTTGGTTGGGCTGAGTGAATGGGAGGTGCCAGTAAAAGACCCGAAATTTAGGAGGATGGTAAGGATGTGTAATTCTTCCCATGGGTTGGTCACTGTGGAAATCCAGGAGTCATCAGGCCCTCTAAAAAGCTTCTTTTCCAAGTGCTAGAAATCTCTTGCTCACTATCTTTTCAGGCCTTGAGGTGATATCAGCTTCTTTCTGGCTGGCCCTAGCATCCTGCACTATCCCTGCCCATACTCTGTAAGTAGTTGTTCTTTTGTCTTGTTTTACTTGAACTCTTAAGTTACTGAGTTTGAGTGTCCTGTTTCCTAACAAGATCCTGAGAGATGACATAGCCATTGACGTTTTGGATCTAAATCTTTGTACTCGATTTCTCTCCTAGGAGTTCTGAATAAAGGTGTTTTTCAGGCCCAGTTTATTTATAGTAAATTTCCTATTCTAGGAAAATTTTCCTGATTCTGCCTACCAGTTAAAATTCAATGAGTTTTTCCTTTATTTTTCCATTAAATTTGGTATAATAAGTTAGAAATGAATCTTTCTCACACACTAGACTATAAACCACAGAAGACAAAAGGCCAGGTCTTCAAAATAATGTTTTCTCATTATAAAAGTGTTCTATGCTCATATAAAATCTGAAAAAATACACATAACTCAAAGCAGAAGAAAAGAAGTCCGTAATTTCCTAACTCAGAAATAGCTGTAGTTTAACTTTGGGCATATTCCCTCTAATCTTTTTTTTTTATTCCCCAATGAGTCACAAGTGTATTTTTTTTTTCCTAATTGGAATCATATATAATTTTCTCCCCTCCTTTTCTTCAGTGGACATGATATTAAAAACATGTTCCTATGTTATTGTTTCTTCAAAAGCATGGCTTCAGATGGCTCACATCCCACTGCAAATGTACCATGCTTTGTTGACTCATTTCCAATGCTTGGACACTTAGATTATCTTTCACTTTAATTTTTGCTCTTAGAAATAACAAATTATGCTGGCTATTTCTCTGTATCTCTCCAGAGCCACTGTCTGCCCTGGGCCCATACAGACATTGTCAGAGGGCTACCTTGCTTTGGTTGGGCTGAGTGAATGGGAGGTGCCAGTAAAAGACCCGAAATTTAGGAGGATGGTAAGGATGTGTAATTCTTCCCATGGGTTGGTCACTGTGGAAATCCAGGAGTCATCAGGCCCTCTAAAAAGCTTCTTTTCCAAGTGCTAGAAATCTCTTGCTCACTATCTTTTCAGGCCTTGAGGTGATATCAGCTTCTTTCTGGCTGGCCCTAGCATCCTGCACTATCCCTGCCCATACTCTGTAAGTAGTTGTTCTTTTGTCTTGTTTTACTTGAACTCTTAAGTTACTGAGTTTGAGTGTCCTGTTTCCTAACAAGATCCTGAGAGATGACATAGCCATTGACGTTTTGGATCTAAATCTTTGTACTCGATTTCTCTCCTAGGAGTTCTGAATAAAGGTGTTTTTCTTTTTTTTTCTTTTCTTTCTTTTTTTTTTTAGTATTTTGCCATAGGAAAAATCCTACACACTCCCCAAGGAAAGAAAGAAACAGAAACAGAGAGGGAAAGTGAGAGATCACCCCCTGGAGGGATGGGCATGGCATAATCCCTTCTCTTCCATTCTTCTCTTGGGACTTTGGGCATGCATGCACATGAGTTTCAAGTCAACAGGTCTAGGACTGGAACCACAATTGGCCATGTGTGAATCCAGGGCCTTAACCACCACTCCACCTGCTGTCCTGATAAATTTTTTATTGCTTTTCAGAAATCAATTATGCTCCCATTACCAGTATCTGAGAACATTAAATATGACTCTTTGAAAGTCCAGCCACTGGTGATTCTGACTGTCAAACACCAATCTCAGTGCTTGAACTCACATGACTAATTCCAAGATCCTGAGTAGCTGTGAGGTTAGGGGAAGGAGATCTTGGCATGTCCAGACCCTGTTGAGGGTTACCTGAGTGCATGCACATGCTCTCTCATGAAAGAAATGCAAATAACTCAATTTTTTCTTTTTTCTTTTTTTTTTTTTTTTAAGAGAGATATTTTTCTCCTCCATTCTCCTCTCAGGGCATGCACACACACACACCCAGCGTAAGTTTTAAGCCGCCAGATTTGGGACTCGAACCGCAGTCGACTACGTGGGAGTCCAGCAATGTAACCATTATTCAACTGCTTGTCCCAAATAAGTCAACTTTTTAAAAGTTACCATTTAAAATTTCTTACACATTGGCAAGCAAGAAGTACTGTATGTTTTTATACTCAGCTCATTGATTACAAGTGAGAATAAACGTTTTTCACATATTTTAATTCCTTTTATAATGCTTATGCCTAATTTTACCCTCTAGCCTTTCAAATATCTACCTAACTATTACAATCATTAGAAAAGTACAAATAGTACTAACATTATTACTGTTTTAGGGCCACCAGATGGATGGTAGAATTATTAGACAGGCAAGAGGCTAGCAACATTCTACAAAACAGAAAGCATTAACCGAATTGTTAAATGAGAATGCTTGGGGAATATATGTATGTTCAGTTGGTTAGGTAGTAATTGTATTATAAAAGTAGTAGCTGGGACCAGCAGTTAGCATAATAGCTATGTCGCTGGACTCCCATGTAGCCGACCGTGGTTTGCGTCCTGGACCCAGTGGCTTAAAACTCATGCCGGGCGCGTGTGCATGCGTGCCCAAGATCCTGAGAGGAGAATGGAGGAGAAGGGATTGTAGCGTGGCCATCCCCCCGGGGAGTGATTTCTCGCTTTCTGTCTCTCTCTGTCTGGCAAGCACACGTACCCTATAGCAAAAAAAAACTCTCAAAAAAAAAAAAGTAGTAGTTAATAGTTACTGAATTCTTATTATTTGCCAGGTGTTATGCTAAGTGGTTTACATTTGCAAACCCTTAACATGCACTATTTGTTCAATGTGTTCAGTAACCAGTAACCATTGAACCATTTCTGAAAACTGACCCAAGATTTAAAAGCACAGGAAACCCAGTCTTCCTCTTCAAACTAGCTTTAATCCAGTAAGACATGAGCTCCAACACGATCTCTCCTTATGGATGCTGTAACATCTCTGGCATTTGGTTCCAAACTTAAGCAAAAATGGAAAAGTTAAAATTCCACTGCACAGACAAACTGTTCTTGGTTATTCCCAATTCCCTTTTATAAACACCGAGGGCTTGGAAGTTTCTTCAATGCCATAAACAGTCCAGCAACAATTTCAACCTTCTGCTGTTTAGAGCAAAGTGAGATTCATCTGTTGAAGAAAAGAGATTTTTAGAAAACAACCCCATACTTGTTACTTCCAACTTCTCTTTGCAAGATCTATTTTAGAATGAAGAATTTCCAGGACAAAAGTTGGCCAGTTTTGAGGTCTGAGCACAAGTGTCTCTTGAGATAAGCCAGATTGCCAGGCGAGCCTGGTGCCACTGTCATTTCGACAGTATTCTCGCTCCTAAATTCTTCCCTTCTAAATAAAACATTTGCCCCCACATTTTTAACCTTTGTATCTATCATTCTTACAACATCAATCTCACTTTTCTTATTTCACTGCCCACTTCTTTTTCTATTTGGAGAGCCAGCAGCAAGAATGCCATCAGTTCTTTCTGGGGTTTGATCTGGCAGGGGAAAAAAAAAAAGTGGTAGTTTTTACAGAAGACCTAAATGCTATTTCTGAGCTCTGCGGCATTGCAGAGATTCTTATTTTTGCAAGAGGTTGTGTTTTATGAATTATAGTCTTAGATTTCTACTTGTGGCAGTGGACAGCCAAGCCTCCATTTTAATGTCATATTACTTTGGCTGACCATGATGAGCCTGGAAGATGAAACAGGACTCAGAAACAATTCTCCCTTACATTTTTGGCTTAAGTTGTCTCTTGTTCATTTTTCAGAAAGAGCTAAAATTTACAGCATAAAATGAAAGGCATAGGGAGGAAATAAATGACCCAATGCCCCAGTCCTAGCTGATGACAGCATTATTCCATGGGTGTGGCCGTTCAGATGTTAGCTTCTCCAGATGTGCAGCCTTCTCCATTCCAAGGCAGATCCACCTGTGCAGCGAGACACTGATGTATGTAACGTCAGGCTGCTCACCTTCAAGAAACACAGTTAGATACAAGATGTTCTATCTTTAGCTGCTGGATGTTCTAAGATCAGCTCTCTGTCTCCATCGGGTCTGCAGACCATTCAGGCTTTGGGTTCCCAGAGGAAGGAGAAGAGACTGCTGGTCCAAGGACATGTCTGTGATACATGTTAAGTGGCCTGCAAGAGAGTCCTCTCATTTATTGGCTGAAACATGAAACGGAAAACATGTGCAGCCAGCCCAGGCCCCCTCAGGCTCTCACTCCTTCCCAGAAAATGGAGTGATGAAGGACGGAGCAACACGTGAATTTAGGCAGCCCACATGCTTGGGTGTTTCACAATGCAAAAAGCATCTGTTGGGTGGAAATCCTGGGCACTGGGGTTGGAATTTATAGAGACATATTAACTTCCAGTCTCTAGCAGAGATTCCATTCCTGC
>NW_006208084.1:5738544-5738986 GCF_000334495.1 Tupaia belangeri chinensis | reverse complement strand
GAATAGATTTTTCCATTAATCAAGAAAGAAGCAATCCCCATTCAATGGTAGGTTTATTTATTCATTTACCGAATTCCAATGTCTGTATTAGGGGCTAGAGACCTAAAGATGAATAAGGCATAAACTCTGCCTTCAGAAACTCATTCTCTAATGAGAAGAGAAGAATACAGGAACAGATATTTACCATACAGTGGAGACAGTGTGACTAGAGGCTTGTACAAAAACCCAGAGCACTGGATATCTGCTGCTTTGGATCATCAAAGATCCATGTTCCCTTCCTCCTGATAACATTACTTCCATTTTTATTTCAGTATTCATCTCATTCATACCCAGCTAGCTGTATCCCCAGCCCAGAGTTGGGTCTTGATTGGTTGAAGCCAACCATCACATTCCAAGTCTGGTTCCTTTCATGAAACAAACATTTCCTGGAGGCCTTAGCTAC
>NW_006208084.1:5714809-5738513 GCF_000334495.1 Tupaia belangeri chinensis | reverse complement strand
GCAGGAATGAGGGCTGTCTCCTGGAGTAGTTCTCTTGAAAGGACAAATGAGTATCTGCCCTTGAATCCTCCAGCAGCTCCCTCCAGAATCACACTGATATAGATTGGGTCTTCTGCCCTGAGCCAATGATTCTGGTCAAAAGGACATGAGATAATAGACGTAAAAGTGCTCTGAGAATATCAAGTATGATGAAGATGTCATTATTTTGTTCTTTTTTTTTTCTCTCTTTAATTTATGATAGAGTTCCTGAGCAGGAGAGAGAGAGAGAGACCATCCACAGGGCTTGATCTTATCACCATCCCTTTCCTCTAGCCCTCCAGCCTGCTTGAATCCCAGGCTTGTGTGCACACGCCTGGAGTGTTTTCAGGCCAACTGGGCCAGGGATTTGAATCTCAGTCGGCACATGGCTTCCAGCTCTGTAGTCTGGTATGCTGCCAATTGCACCACAGAGGCTAGGCCATTTTTCTGTTCGCAGGATTCATTTTTGATTGAGAGACAGCACTCTGTGTGACAACCTCTAACACTGTTATTCTATCTGTCCTAGATTGCTGCCTTTTGATGGATTTTAGCTAGTTAATAAGACTCAAAAGATACCAAAGACAAGGGAAAATTTTAAGGACAGTCTGCTTAGAATCATAAAACTTAAAATCATAAAACAGTTCAAAAGTACCACAAAGCTCATTCAGCCCTGCTTCCCACTGGCTCTAGGAATCCTCTCTGTGACATCCCCTACAGTGTCATACCCATACATCATTTCTGGAGTATAAGTGCCACCTACCCATTGTGCACTTTTATCATCTCATTCAACATGTCAAGAATCCAATTTACAATTTTCCCATTTTAACCTCTCCCTTTTTCCACTATTTTCTGTTTCAGGGATTGGGTAGATGCATCTCAATTCTCAGTCATTTACTCACCAAGTATTTGTTAAGTGCCTACAACGTTGCCACATCCCTCTCTATTACACTCATTTTACTTTCCAACCATCTCTTAAGTCCATTCATTCTCTCTAAATTTACCGTCACCACCATATTTTCAGTCACCAGTCCCTCTCATCTGGAGGACTGCAATGGCATCCCACAAAACTCCCCATATATATTCTGCCTCTACTCATGATCTGTAGCCGAAGTGACTTTCAAAGTGCAAAGCTAAAAATCTTACCTTCCTGATGAAAGTGTTTCAGTATCTTACCATTGCAAATAGAATGGGAACAAAATTCCTCAGCCTGATCTACAAGTTTTTCA
This sequence comes from Tupaia belangeri chinensis, assembly GCF_000334495.1. Classification (NCBI taxonomy): domain Eukaryota; kingdom Metazoa; phylum Chordata; class Mammalia; order Scandentia; family Tupaiidae; genus Tupaia; species Tupaia belangeri. Next base: position 5,737,269 of record NW_006208084.1, on the reverse strand, counting down.
TGATGGGACACCTACATATCCCTACAACTTTTTATTATACTGCTGATACATTGATTATACCATGTTTCCCTTTGCTTTTCGAATTCCAGCCAGATTCACTCTAACCAGAACAAGCCTCTCCCTTTTTCTCCCTCTTTCTCCCTCTCTCTTTCTCTCTCTCCTTGAGGGCATTCATTCCATAAATCACACTTCTCAGTTCATCATGCCTCCCACACTGGCATCATCTCACCAGCCACCTCACTCATCTGATTGTTCTAAAATAGGCAGTAGTTGTTTGTTTTCATTTAAATTATCTGAAATCTAATGAATATGAACATCTCTTTGTATTATTTTTGTTTTGTTTTTATTTTTCATATTAATTTCACATAAAGTCCTTATCATGATGTATACTATATATATATATATATATATATTTTAAACAGACAACTTTACATTTTATGTTTCTTCCTTTTGCATGCTCACCACCCTCTACTACCCACTCTCTACCATCTACTCCCCTCCCCTACAGTCTCTGGTATCTATACTTATCCTCTCTACTATCATATCTTTAGATCTTTCCATTTCTGCCATTGAGTGCATTCAGTACATATTAGTGGAGATTTAGTTTGTATCTTTCTAAGTCTGGCTCACTTTGTTCAATATTAAGTCTCTTGTATTCATCCACTTTGAATCAATTGATAGGTCTCATTGTGTCTTACAGTTGAATAAGATTCCATAGTATACATGTGCCATAGTTTTTCAACCCAGTTAATCAGTTTTTGGACAAATAGGTTGGTTCCATGTTTTAGTGATTGTGAATAAAGCTACAATAAACAGATGAATGTGCAGGTGTCTTTCCAACTGAGTGTTTTCTTATCTTTCAGATAAATACCAAGGAGATTACTGGGTCATATGGTAGTTCTGCTTGTAGGTTTTTGAGAAACCTCCATATTGTTTTTCCAGAGGGTGTACTAGTTTACCTTTCCACCAACAGTGTAAGAGGGTTCCCTTTCACCACAGCCTTTCCATTAGTTGCTTTTTTTTTTTCTTCCTAGCCATTCTAACTGGGTAAATGGTATCTCACTGGGGTTTTAATTTGCATTTACCATATGATAAGAAATGTTAGTATGCCAGCAAGTGGAGTGGTAGTTAAGGGCACTGGACTCCCACATGGCTGACCACAATTCGAGTCCCGGACCTGGCAGCTTTCTCTCTCTCTCTCCCTCTCTGGTCAAATAAATAAATAGTTAAATAAAATAGTTCTTTAAAAAAGAGAGATGCTGAGTATTTTTTCATATGCTTTTTGGCCATTTGTACGTCTTCCTTGTCTATTCAATTCATTGGCCCATTTCTAAATTTGATTATTCATTTAGATATGGATGAGTTGCTTGAGTTCCCTATTATTGTGGTTATCAACCCCTTGCCTAAGGAATAATTTGCAAGTATTATCTTCCTTTCCAAAGGTTGTCTTTTCACTCTAATTTTTTTCTTTTTCTGTGAGGAAGCTATTTCATTTGATGTACTCCCACTTGTCTATTTGAGGAACTATTGCCTGTGCTTTAGGGGTTTTATTTAAGAAGCGTTTGTCTACTCCAATGTCTTCAAAAGTTTCCCCTAAGTTTTCTACTAGTGGTTTTATAGATTGATGCTTTATATTTCAATCTTTGATCAATTGAGTTGATTTTTGTTAATGGTGAGAGATAAAGACCCAGTTAAATTTTTCTGCAGGTGGTTATCTAGTTCTCCCAGCACAATTTGCATTTTCTCCACTTCATTGTCTTGTACCTTTTGTCAAAAATCAATAGGCTGTATGATTTGGCATTTTTTTCTATATTTTCTATTCTGTTACATTGGTCTACGTGTCTATTTTGGGGGTAGTATCAGGCTGTTTTGATTATCACTGCTTTATAATATATTTGGAAGTCAGGTAGCAAGATGCTTCTTATTTTATTCTTTGGCACAGTATTGCCTTGGAGATACAGGGCCTTTTATAATTTTAGACAAATTTTTTTTTTTTTTGGAGAGATTTTCACTGTAGGGCGCATGCGCTCGCCAGACAGACAGACAGAGAGAGACATAGAGAAAGAAAGCGAGAAATCACCCCCCAGGGTGGATGGTCACGCCGCAATCCCTTCTCCTCCATTCTCCTCTCGGGATCTTGGGCACGCACGCACACGCGCCCGGCGTGAGTTTTAAGCCACCGGGTCCGGGACACGAACCGCGGTCGACTACATGGGAGTCCAGCGACACAGCCATTACGCTAACTGCTGGTTCCCTAATTTTAGACAAATTTTATAATCGTTTTTTTCTAATTCTATGAAGAATGTCACTGGCAACTGGATTAGAAGCACATTGAATATGTAAATTAATTTGGATAAACATTTTTATTAAATTGATTCTTTCAATCCAGGAACATAGAATGTTTTTCTATATTTTTCTTTTTTTTTTTTTTTTTTTTTTTTTTTTTATAGAATTTTTTTTTAGTTTTTTTTTTTTTTTTTTTTTTTTTTTTTTTGATCACACTCAATTTCTTTCTTCAGTTTTTCATGGTTTTCCTTGTAGAGGTCTTTTACCTCCTTGGTTAGGTTTATAACCACCTAGATAACTTATTTATTTGGTGGCTACTGCAAATATACTTGCTTTCTTTAATTCTGTCTTAGTCTGTTCATTGTTGACATAAAAATACTATAGAATTTTTTAAAGAATTATTTATCTTATTTTATTTTGTTTATTCATTCATTTATCTTAATTTGACCAGAGAGAGAAAGTGAGAAAGCAAGCAACCAGGCCCAGGACTCAGATTATGGTGGTTCATAAGGGAGCGTCCAGTGCTTTAAACACCATGCCACCTGCTGTTCTCCCAATATAGATTTTTGTATATTGGTTTTGTCTCCTGCAACTTTACTGAATTCATTTATCACTTCTAGGAGTCTTTTTTCATGGAGTCCTTTATATTTTCAATGTATACAATCATATAATCTGCAAATAGAGAGACAGTTTAGTTTCTTATTTTCCTATTGGAATGTCTTTTATTTTGCTCTCTTGTCTCATGGCATTAGCTAAGATTTACAGAACTATGTTGAAAAGGAGTGGAGATAGTAGGTAGCCTTGTCTTATTCCAGTTTCTAGAGGGAAACCATTCAGCTTTTTCCCATTCAGTATGATGTTAGAGATGGGTCTGTCATATATGGATTTTATTGTTTTGAAGAATGTCCCTTCTACCCTTAATTTGCAGAGTCTTGATTGTGAAGGGATGTTGTATGTTATCAAACACTTTTTCTGCATCTATAGATATGCTCATATGGTCTTAATCTTTCCTTCTGTTAACATGCTGTATTACATTTATTGTTTTGTGTATGTTGAACCGTCTTTGCATTCCTAAGATAGAACCTACCTGGTCATGGTGTATAATCTTCATAATGTGCTGCTGAATTTGGTTTGCTAGTATCTTGAGAATTTTTCATCTGTATTGATCAGGGATATTGACTGTGGTTTTCTTGTTTTGTTATGTCCTTGGCTAGCTTTAGTATCAAGATGGTGGAGGCTTCATAGAATGAGTTTGGGAGGGTTTCTTTCTCTTTAATTTTTAGCAATAGTTTGAGGAGTACTGGGAATAGCTCTTTTTTTTAAGTTTTGTAGAATTCATAAGTGAGACCATCTGGCTGGGGATTTTCTCTGTTGGAAGACTATTTATTGCTGGTTCAATCTCATCACTTATTATTGATCTATTCAGGCTTCCTATTTCATCCTGATTCAGCCTAGATTACTTGAACAGAAATTTGTCCATCTCATCTAGCCTTTCTAGCTTGTTGGCATGTAGTTGCTGATAGTATTCTCTCACAATTTTTTGTGTTTCTGATATATTGGTTATATTACTAGCTTTGTTGCTGATTTTATCTATTGGGTTTCTTTCTCTTTTTTGTTTGTTTGTTTTTGTCTAGCTAATGGTTTGTCAATTTTGTTTATCCTCTCAAAAAACCCCAGCATTTTGTTTCACTGATTTTTTTTTGTATCGTTCTTTTTTATCTCTTTTTCATTTATTTCAACTCTCTTACTATTTCTTTTCTTCTGTTATTTGGCAGTGTGTGTGCCATCTTTCTAATTTGTTTTTCTTTTAAGTATTAATGGTTATGATTGCTTTTGCTCTATCCTAAAGGCTTTGGAGAATGGTGTATTCATTACTGTTGGTTTCAATGAATCATTTTATTTCAGTCTTAATTTTTTCAGTAGTTTGAAAGTCATTCAAGAGTAGGTTGTTTAGTTGCTATATTTTTGTGTATTTTCAAAGTTTTTCTGTGGTTTATTTTGAGTTTAATTCCACTGTAGTCAGAAAAGATGCTGGGTATAGTTTCTACTTTTAAATTTGTACTTGTTTGTTGGCCCATTACGTGGTCAGTCTTTGAAAATGTTCCATATGGAGATGAGAAAAAATGTGTTTCGTAGTTGTTACATGAAATGCTCTATATATGTCTGTCAGGTCCATTTGGTTTATGGTCTCAATTAGCTTCTATGGTTTTTTGTTTATTTTTTTGTCTAGATGATCTGCCCAGTGGTGACAGTAAGGTGTTGAAATCCTCCAAAATTAGTGTATTGCAATCTATATCTCACTTTAGGTCTAGTAGTCTTTATTTTACATATTTGGGTGAGCTGGCATTGAGTGCATAAATATTTATGATTGCTATATCTTCTTGGGAAACTATTCCTCTTACTCTGTATTATTATTCATGTTTTGTGTTTCCTTTTCTGTTTCTTGTTTGTAGCAATTATTTATTTTTTAAAAGTTGGTATTTTGATTTTTATTTTATTTCTAAGACATCCTTATACACTCTCTATATTAATTCTATGTCAGCCTTTTATATTGTAACCACTGTGAGCTTCTAATCTAAATGATTATTTAATATTTAACTCTTTCATTGTCATCATGAAAGGGGTGAACACTGGAAAATGAGAGTAAATATCTAGATAGTGACCAATCTAGATATTTTCTACTAGGAAAATCACATAGGCATTAAATGGCAATGCTGAGTTTAGAATCCTGATGATCTCTAACAGCTCAGTATTCTTATCCATTTGTAACTCATTGTGTTCCTAATATAAAATGGGGTACAGAAATTATAGCTTGATTTAGCCTCACATAGTTTCTCACTAAAATGCACACAAAGTTAAATAAAAAGATTTTAAAAAGTTTATGTCACCACCAATTAGTAGAATTTTTATTAACCATAAGGTGACTGGAACTAGATTTAAACAACAATATATTAGTAGCATTCTAAGTACCATATCTACTCTGAAATCATATACGAAGACACTTTGTCCTCCCCAAATTTCTTTATTCGTGTTAAGAAATATAGGGTCTAAGTCAAAGGTGGAAAATATAAGGTATGAGTTCCATTACATCTTCCTCCCAAGATCATGGCAAGCATCACCAATTTATCACAGCATTCTTCCCTACTGAGCTCAGATATGAACTCTGAGTCCTTGCCTATAATGTCTCAGTTGTCACAATCAATTAATTGATTGGGATATAAACAGAAGTTTGCCTATTATCCATAGTCATTCTAACTAGAAGATGGACAGATATCCCTCCTCTTGATGGATGCTACTAAGAGATACCTAGTCACTGTCAGCATGCTCTTTTTCTTCCTCTGTATCCAAATTAGAATCTATTTTTACATTTAATCATAGGCTGAAACTTTTACGGAAGTACTATACAAAGAATATTAGAGGAGACTAATATAAGACTTTCCTCTTGAAGGCATATATACTACAAGTGAAGCAGGCAAAGTAGGTAAGAGTAGAAAAAAAGTGAAAATTGTTGCAATACAGAATAAATTACTCAGAAAAAAATATGAAAACTATGGATAAGAGAATATGACACAGAGGAGGTAGAGGGAAAGTTAAACACACATTTAATTGAAGTACAATGAAGGGACAAAGATGAGAATAAGACAGAAGCAATATTTGAAGACCTTATGACTAAGAATTTTCCAAAATGATGAGATAATACTCAAATTCCATAAGCTCAAAAAATTCCAAACATAATTAAAAGAAAATAAATCTAGACACATCTTAGTGAAATCTCAGAAAAACAGTAACATGGCCTGTTAGACTGACAGCTAACTTCTTAATAACAGCAGTGGAAGCCACAGCACAGTGGAATGAGAACCTCAACAGAATTGGATAACCTCAACTGGAACTGAAATAAAATAATGGTCAGCCAAAAATTCTCTACATTGTAAGAGAAATCCAGAAAGCCACTTTAACACTTATAGTGAGATAGTTTCGACCAACAGACAACACCCACTACTAAAAATTTTCTCATGTATATTATTTAGATGGAACATGATCCTACAAATAAATTGAAGATGCAAAAGAAAAGTGAACTACAAAAGTGTTAAAAAAAAAGTAAGCCTAAGCGAATATTTATATTAATACTAAATAAATATTTTTAAAATCTTGCCAGGTTTAGAATGAATTTTTAGAGACATTTAAAATTCACAACAGCAACAAAAAAGGTAAATGAAGTTTAAAAAGGTAAATGAAGTTTAAAAATCCCAAGTTCCTTGCATTGTTAAGAAGAAAGGTAGCATATAGATTAATGTTAGTCTTTATTCATTAAGAACACAATTCATATTTTTTAAATGTCATTATAAAGACAAGTATATTGGTTAGATCTTTAAAAGTGATTGGCTCTGGATTGTGTGATTATATGTATGTTTTTGCAGCTTCTTTATAATGTTTTGTACTTTTCAGTGTTCTATAATGAGTTTATAATGCTTTTCTAACTAGAAATTAATAAAATATTAAAAATACAAAATGTCACCTATAGTATAAGGAAACAATATAATTCTGTCACCTGTAAAATACATAATAAAAGATTTTCCTGCACTAACAGGAATATCGGACTCAGTGACACCTAAGACCTTCTTCAGTGATAAAATTTCAAGTCTTTGCTACATTCTCTCTTTGCTCATTCAAATTTCACTCCTTTGGAAAGTAATAACAGAAAAGGAATTTCCAGATAGTATATATGATTTACAGAGATGATCAGATCATCATTTCACCTTATCAATAAGCCAAAACTAGAGTCAGATACTATCTGTTTCATATTCTTTCCTATTTCAGTGCAGTCAAGGGGACCAGAAGCTGTAATTTGGTAACAACAAAAGAAGTCCCAACCTAGGAATTTTAAAATGTGGTTAAGGCTAAATGAATATTTATATTTCTTTTTGCTTCTGCCCCTCTTTCGACTTGGGACTATGTGTAATACTCTAGTCAGCCTTCCCCTAGAATATCTTGAGTTGGGAGACTTAGATCTGAAGTCAGTGCTGTGTGAACTTGGAGAAACTCAGAAATGAACGCTTTGGTTTCTAACTGTGTGAGGGAATAGGAAGTAGGAAAGGGCTGGAAGTGATAAATTCTCTGAAGAATGTTGGGAAACTCCCTAACACTTTGCACAGCTCTGAGATACTCAGAGTGAGCAGGGTTTAAACTCCACCAAAGGTCAAATGGACATTTGCCCAGTGACCTGGGAGTGCAAGGGATGGGAAGCAGAGGAGTGGTCTGAACTTAGTGTACTTATAAAGACAGATTGGAGCAGATGCGCATCTGGCTCCCAGGAAGGAAGCTTATCTTAGTATACTCACATCCCGAAGACTTGCCCAGCCTGCTCAGCAGAGGCCTTTGGTGTGATGCTAACAGCTGAATACCTTGAGCTGTCTCCAACTATACAGTAGTGGGAAAACATCTTGTGTTTCTTGGCCATGAGCTAGCCTTCACCCAAGGGGAGAAGGCAGGCCCTTGTTTCCAGCTTCTTTCGTGGGAGTGTGGATATGATACATGCCCCTAACACTGCTCAGGCACCAAAAAATCTGATGTCCCCTGGGAACTCTAGACACTTGGTCGGAAGGCACTTCCAATGTTATGCACTGGATGTTTGACTTCCTTTTCATCATTCTCAACAAGTAGCCATGTGCCTTCTGTCTTAACACTTGCTCTAACAGAAAACTCATTCCTAACTTGGAAACCTGATTTATTTTTTTTCTCAATATTTCTTTGAAACTTACCTCTCTGTCTTAAGTAGATTGCTGTATTATTTATCATGAAACCCAGGTTCCTGTTTGAGACTAAATGGGGGCATGACTAAGTAATTACACCAGGACAGAAGGAGTAAACGGGAACTTTGCTGGCAAAATATGGCGTAAGATGGCCTCAGTCTTTGGTTTGTCCAAGGTAAAACTTGAATGATTCTGGTCCCCTTTCCTTAAGAGTCTGATATGTGGAGAGCAGCAGATGGAATAATACTTATGTTGCTGGACTTCCATGTAGTTGACTGCTATTTGAGTCCCAGAGTAGGAGGCTTAAAATTCACACTGTGTTTGCATGTGCATACACCCAGTGTGAGTTTGGAGAATGGAGGAGAAGGGATTGTGGCATGGCTCTCCTCCCTGGGGGGGGGGTGTGATTTCTTGCTTTCTGTCTCTCTGTCTCTCTGGCAAGTGCACGCACCCTATAGCAAAAATCTCCCCCCCACAAAAAAAAAAATGTCACTGATATGTGAATGCACTTGAATTACTTCCTGAGTCTTCTTCCCTCTAGAATAGACAAGGGAAGACAATTTCTTTAACAGAAAGAATTAAACTGATGACAAGAAATGGTTAAGTGATTTTGCAGGGGTTATATCAGAGAGGGCCAGTTGCTTCCCAGGGTCCATTGTTATGTCCTGATATCCCAAAAAAGAAAGCAATTTGTACCATTCTAAAATGTGAAAGGTCTGTCAGAAGGACATGAGATGAGCTACATGAATTGCAAAACATAAATTGTGGTTTTACTTGTCCTGCAGAAGCATTAAAAGCTTGCAAGTTTTTCATGAGGCAGTATAGCGTGGCAGCAGTGAATGCCAAATTTTGGTCTGCAGCCTAGGACTGAGCTGGTTGCATCAGAATCTGATGGGAAGTGTATTAAAAATCAGATTCCTGGGCCTCACCTCAGAGTCCAAAGAGAGACCTGTAGCATTTGCATGCCGAAAGCTCTTCAAGCAATTCTAAAGATGAACTAAGTTTGAAACCCCCAGAAAAATGGTCAAGAGCACCAACTTTAGTACTATACATTCATTCCCTCCACAACTATTATCTGAGCCCCCATTACGTGCCAGACATAGTGTAGGCATAGGGGAACCAGCAGTGGATACACACACATGCACATACATATACGCAAGGCAAAGAGGTTAAACAGATTTGTGATTGAGGGCTAGTCTGATATTACCAGCTATGAGGGTCTTGGAAAAGTTCATGGAAAATGCATATTAGGGAAAACTTATGCATGGATTGCAAAAATTTCTAAGAGACTTTTGCCTTAGGGCCATGTGCTCACTCAAGAGAGAGAGAGAGACAGTGAAAGGGAATTGAAAAAATCACTCCCTGGTAGGAATGGCCACATCACAATCCCTTCCTCATTCTCCTCCCGGGATCTTGGGCACGCACATACACATGCCCTACATGACTTTCAAGTCACAAAATCTGGTACTCAAACTGCACATTCCCATGTGGGAGTTAAAATATCTGCTACACCATCTTCTGGCCCCTAGATTTCAAAAATTTTTGCACTAGGGTAAACTTACACTTTAGCAAGTGCACGCACCCTATAGCAAAAATCTCCCCCCCACAAAAAAAAAAATGTCACTGATATGTGAATGCACTTGAATTACTTCCTGAGTCTTCTTCCCTCTAGAATAGACAAGGGAAGACAATTTCTTTAACAGAAAGAATTAAACTGATGACAAGAAATGGTTAAGTGATTTTGCAGGGGTTATATCAGAGAGGGCCAGTTGCTTCCCAGGGTCCATTGTTATGTCCTGATATCCCAAAAAAGAAAGCAATTTGTACCATTCTAAAATGTGAAAGGTCTGTCAGAAGGACATGAGATGAGCTACATGAATTGCAAAACATAAATTGTGGTTTTACTTGTCCTGCAGAAGCATTAAAAGCTTGCAAGTTTTTCATGAGGCAGTATAGCGTGGCAGCAGTGAATGCCAAATTTTGGTCTGCAGCCTAGGACTGAGCTGGTTGCATCAGAATCTGATGGGAAGTGTATTAAAAATCAGATTCCTGGGCCTCACCTCAGAGTCCAAAGAGAGACCTGTAGCATTTGCATGCCGAAAGCTCTTCAAGCAATTCTAAAGATGAACTAAGTTTGAAACCCCCAGAAAAATGGTCAAGAGCACCAACTTTAGTACTATACATTCATTCCCTCCACAACTATTATCTGAGCCCCCATTACGTGCCAGACATAGTGTAGGCATAGGGGAACCAGCAGTGGATACACACACATGCACATACATATACGCAAGGCAAAGAGGTTAAACAGATTTGTGATTGAGGGCTAGTCTGATATTACCAGCTATGAGGGTCTTGGAAAAGTTCATGGAAAATGCATATTAGGGAAAACTTATGCATGGATTGCAAAAATTTCTAAGAGACTTTTGCCTTAGGGCCATGTGCTCACTCAAGAGAGAGAGAGAGACAGTGAAAGGGAATTGAAAAAATCACTCCCTGGTAGGAATGGCCACATCACAATCCCTTCCTCATTCTCCTCCCGGGATCTTGGGCACGCACATACACATGCCCTACATGACTTTCAAGTCACAAAATCTGGTACTCAAACTGCACATTCCCATGTGGGAGTTAAAATATCTGCTACACCATCTTCTGGCCCCTAGATTTCAAAAATTTTTGCACTAGGGTAAACTTACACTTTAATTCCATTTTCCATGAGCTTTTTGAAGTCCCTTCATCTGTAACTCAATTTTTTGATGCTTTAGTTCCAACTCTATTAAACGAGGATGATGCTACATACCTTCAGAGGATTATTGTGATGTTTAAATACAGTAAATATGTAAAGCACTTAAAGTGTCTGGTACATAGTGAGCACTCAAATGTTAGTTATGAAGATCATATCTCATTAAGGATGATGATGTAAAAATAATAATGATAAAGCTAGAAACAATGAACAAAAAGAGTCTGTCATTTGCATCCCACAGAAATGGGATGACTAACTGCTATCACTTCCAAGTTCTTGGTTCACCAGGCAGCTGATTTTTCTCACTATGAGTTTGCATGGTATTTCTTCACATCTATGGATTTCAAGTATAAAATGGGAGGATCTAGATATTCCTTCAAATATTAATGTTCTATAAGCCCAATACACTCAAATATGCCTCAAAAAGCAGTATTCAGGTGGTTGGCCACACTGCTGGCTCTCTTCTAGACCATTCTAGTTGCTGATATTCACCTTAACATGAGTCCCAAAGTCAACTGTATCATTCTAGGCATGAACTAAAAAATATATAGTAAAAGAAATTATAAGGGAATTAAATAGTAATGAGTTGAGGTATCACTTCTGTTCTTATAGTTATTGTGCATGGGCAGCCTTCAGACCAGATTCATGTCTCCAATAATTGAGATAAGGCAGGAAAAGATGGACAGACAGAGGGAAAGGGTGTGTAGAATAAGACCACCAGGGAGTGAGACAAGGCCATGGAGGAGGAGAAGGCTGAGAAGCTGCCTGTTTTTGCAGGCAACAGCTTTCACTCCTCTAAGGAGGTCAGCCGAGATATAATGAGAACATCTTGGCCAAGGCCATGATTCATTGTCCAAAATTGGGCTTGGCCCCTCACACTGGGAGAATTTCACAGTTTTTCACATTATTCCCAAACTTCACTCCTCTGTTTAAGGATGTCACTCAGGGTTTATTACAAAAAAAGGGATCCAAAGGCTTCCATTCATATGTCCTTGGGGGCCAGAGGCTTGGGAAGAGTAGCAATGGCGATGAGGGAAGGCAGGAGCAAGGATAAAGGACAGTTCTGGGAGGCATTAGCAAGACAGCTCCTAAGAGGCAAAAAGCTCAGCTCTCTTTGTTCACACAATTCAGTTCAGAGGCCTGAGGAGAAGCAAACACTAAAATGCAACAGAAGAATAAGAAGTTGGAAAGAAGAGCAGCTTCCACTGACCCACCACAGTGCCATTGTGGATAGCTTCATTGCCTGGGCACTGCACAATTTTAGAGGATGCCATTCATACAGAGCAGGGAAGGCAAAGGGCCAAATAATAGATACTTCTAATCTTGCCAACCATAAGGTCTCCAACAAAATTGCTCATCTGTCATTATAACTGGGGTTATCAGACAAAATACAGGATATCGTGTATTTTTAATTTGCTAAACCTGACAACCCTGTTTTGTAGCATGAATGCAGCCATAGACAATACACAAATGAATAGACATAGCTCTGTTCCAATTAAAATTTTCTTTAAAAAAGCAGACAAGGGGACCAGTAGGTTGCATGGTGGTTAAGGCACTGGACTAACCTCAGTTTTGAGTCCCAGATATGGGGACTTGAAAATCATAACAGGAACATCTGCATGCATGCCCCAAATCCCTAAAGGACAATGGAAAAGAAGGAACTGAGGCATGGCCCTCCCCCTGGAGAATGATTTCTTACTTTCTCTCTCACTCTCTCTCTCTCTGGTGAGTGTGTGCACCTTATGGCAAAACCTTAAAGAAAAAAAAAAGGAGGCAGAGTTAGATTTGATGATGATACGAGAGGCAACTCCTGAAGTTCTACAATGCAGCACTTCCTGCCATCCAGCAGTACCAATGAAGCAGCCTCATTTTCAAATAGCATGGCTTTCAATCATGTTTAACCACAGCACCCACAGTAAGATACATCTTTTACATTATGACTGAGCTTCACAAAACCATGCTTAACCTTGTCAAGTGTAATATACTATATGTTATATTCAATATTTTTAAACTGTTAGTGGCAATCAGTATTATTAACTTCATAATCTTCTAGAAGGTTTGCTGGACTTGGAGGTAAGATATCTGAGTTTTCTCTTGGTTCACACTTTTATAATGTATCCTTAAAATAATGACTTCATTTGAGAATTTATACCTGAAAATGGGGATTCATAATGATTTCATAGTGACTTTATAAGAGAAATATGAAATAATCTAGTCCCTCAAGGTGCAGTATAGTTATTATAGGTGGCACCTGAGATAGTTTTCAGGTGAACATTGTACATGCAGTTGACCCTTGAACAATGTGGAGTTCAGGGTGCCAAACTCCTACATAATTGAAAATACACACATAGCTTTTGGCTTCCCCCAAAGTTAACTAGTAAAGCCTACTGTTGACCAGACACCATACTGATAACAGAAAGAGTAGATTAACACATATTTCGTATGTAGTATGCATTACATACTGTATTCTTACAATAAAGTAAGCACAGAAAAGACAATGTTATTAAGACAATCATGGGGCCAGCAGGTTTCAGAGTGGTTAAGCCCTGGGCTACCAAATGGCCTACCGCAGTTCAAGTCCTGGACCTTGAAGTTTAAAACTCACACTGGGCACCTGTGCATGCATGCGCAAAATCCCAAAAGGAATGGAGGAAAAGGGATTGTTGTGTGGTCATCCCCTGCCAAGGGGTGGTTTCTTGCTTTCTGTCTTTTTGGCAAGTATACATGTCTTAATAGCAAAAATCTCTCAAAAAATAAATAAATAAAATTAAAACAATCATAAGGAATAAAAAATGTATTTGCAGTATTTACTTAAAAAGAAAAATCCACATATAAGTAGACCTATGCAGTTTAAAGTGGATCCCCATTTCCAGATGTAAATTCTCAGATGAAGTCATTAGACTTGGCCCTTTGTTCAAGGGCCAAGTATACTTAATTTAATTCTTCATAAAAATATACAACTTACTTCAAATGCATATTAGCAATGATATAAAGTTTTCCATTAAAATGAATTTTAAAAATAGGTTCATCTGGTTAAACATTAAGCAAGTAACATTACAAGTTATATGTGAATGTGGCAGAATGTGTACAAGTCGGAGTGAGTGAAGTTTGGAAAGCTTGGAGATGATGCTTGAGCAAATGCAACCAAAGACTATAGGTGTGACCTGGTGACCCCCTTGGAGATCTGAGCAGAATCTTTGCTTCACTGCTGATTTCCCAGCGTTAAGAATTGAATTGGCTCACAATAGCTACTCAATATGTGCCTAGGATGGATGGATGGGTGAATGGATGGATAGATGGATGGATGATTCATGGAAGAATGATGGATAACAGATGATGGATGGATGAGTGGGTAGATGAATGGATTGATGAATAATGGATGATGGATAGACATGTGAATAGATGAATGAATGGAGGGGTAATGGCTAGATAAAAGAATGAATTCATGGATGGGTGAGGAAATTAGTGAAATAATTAAACACCGAGCATTTGGAGTCAGAAGGACTTAGTTTTGTTATGAAGGATGAGGCATGGTGTCAAAAGTGTCAGTGACTTCAGGGCCTGGGGGTGGGAGGGTGGGGGCAGGCATTTTTCCTCTGAGGTGTCATCTGGATGCTAAAAACCTCCACTCTGCCACAGTTAGCACTGAGCAATGGAAACACGAGGCTAAGAAGAAACACTAAGCTGAGGCCAGCCCTGCCGCCCACATCAAAATGTCATTCCTGGACATAGACATTTGCAGCAAATACCCAGCAGAAACAGCATGAATAGAAATATCCAGAGCTATAAATGCCTGGAAATACTAAATCTGAATCTTGGCATTTGTTGATGAGAAAGATGCCTTTGAAATGCAGCGCATGACTACAGAGGGCACCAAGTACCAGTAACAATCACATGTCACGTCATAAGGACCAGGAAATGCAGTGCATTAGGCTGCCCCACTCAGGTTTCAGCTCCCATTATAGGTCAAATTCTAACAGGGGGACATTTTTGCAATGGAGGAGGGGGAATGTGATTTTACAGGACAAAAGGAAGCCCTTATAATGCAAACATTCTCTACTTCTCTTAAAAAATATTTTGAAAAACATAATGTACTGGACTTATTTTTACAATCCAGGGACATACTCTTCTGCTTTCACCTGACAGTTTCATGGTGAAGGATTTAAAGTGACACTATTTTCATCTCTTGCCTCCTTTCCACACAAGAAATGATCCCTGACTAACTGATGCATAAAGAGAGCAATTTCTTCTGACAGAGGAGAACTGTAGAATGGTAGTGAAGGTCCAGCCTCTGTACACAAATCCTGGATACCTATTTGCTGGAACACTCCTCCACCTCTCCGTGTCTCAGATTCCACCTATGTAAGGCAGCAAAATATCCACAGGGCTCTTGTGAGAATTAAATTAGTTAATAAAACAAAGCATTTAGAAAACTTCCTGGCACATAAAAATCACTCAATAAATTGACCTTATATTAGGCTGTATTCTTACTTTGTACTAGAAATTTCCACTTCAAGAATATTATTTAATCCTTTAAAAAAAAAAAAGGAACTATTGAGACCAGCAGTTGGTGTAATGGCTGTGTTGCTGAACTCCCATGTAGTTGACTGCGGGTTAAGTCTCAGACCCAGTGGCTTAAACTTATGCCAGGCGTGTGTGTGTGTTTGTGCCCAAGATCCTGAGAGGAGAGTGGAGGAGAAGAAATTGTGGAGTGGCCATCCACCCTGGGGGGGAGATTTGTTGTTTTTTGTCTCTCTGTCTCATGGTGAGTGCACGCAACCTATAGCAAAAACCTCTCAAAAAAAAAAAAAAAAAAAAAAAAAAGGAATTATTGGGCCAGTGGGTGGTGTGGTGGTTAAGGCACTGGACTCCCACATGGCTGACTATGGTTTGAGTCTTGGATTTGGCAGCTTTCTTTCTCACTTTGTCTTTCTCTGTCTCTCTCTGGTCAACTTAAAAAAAAAAAAAAAGATAGTAATAGTAATAGCAAAGTAAATAATTATTTTTGAAAAATAAAAGAAATTATTCCTAGTTATAGATCAAAAGTTAAGTGACTTACCAAAGTCTCCTAAACAGTAGAGACAGAACCAAAATCACATTTGATTCCAAATTTTCCTTGCTCTCCTGCTTTCTTGCCATCTTATGGTACCATGCTAACCTAATTGCCAATTAAAAGTCATTTCCATAAAGTGTTCATTTAACTAGGTCTCTACTTTAAAATGTTCAGTCTAATAATAACATGGACTTCCACCCCCTTTGCATAGTTTTTTAAATTTTGTTTTGCTTGTCTGTCTAGTGGGGTGTATCTGTGTGTTTTGAAGTTGAGAAAAAAATACTAAAATCCAATTGAAATGACCTATAAGGTAAACTCAATTTCATCTTTATCCTATGGTTTGGTGGCAAAGTATATAAAAGAAAAATTAAGTGAAAAGAGAAGACCCTAGGTGGTCTTCGCCTGGCATGTGCCTCTAGTGTCCTTCACAGGCTAATCCAGAAGACTAAAGCTAGGAAATATTTGGCCTTTGGTTACCAGCTCCTTTCAAGACCCAAAGTGTCTTCCAGTTCCCTGCTCAAATCTGGCCCTACACTGAATATAAGAAGTCTTACCACCTGAGAAACTATAAACTGTAGAAGAGGGGCCAGCAGATGGCATAACGGTTACATCGCTGGACTTCCACATAGTCAACCATGGTTTAAGTCTCGGACCTGGCGGGTCCAAGACACACACAAGGAACATGTGCATGAGTACTCAAAATCCCCAAAGGCGAATGGAGGAGAAGAGATTGTGGTGTGGCTGTCTCCTCAGGGGTTGACTTCTCACTTTCTGTCTCTGGTGAGCACTCACACCCTATAGCAAAATCTCTCTAAAAAATAAATAAACTGGAGAAGGAATAGACATTATGAAGATACGTCTCATGGAAAGGAAAAAAGAGAAAGAACATGGAGGGAAGCATTCCCGATACTTGTCGTTTTCACTGAGAAAGGAAACAAGGGTGTTGCATGACTGAGGGGAGGTAGGTAGGAACTTTGAACGCAGTAGAGAGAAATGACTCTGTGGTAATTAGTAAAAAGCAGAAAAAGGAGACTTCGAGGGTCATTTTCCAGGGAAACAAGGGATGCTATCTCATTTGTTTCACCTGAAATCTGTCTTTCATAGAAAAGTAGCTTCAACTCTTGAAATATCAGGCTATGGTCTGCAGGGACCCTTTGAAGACAGACAGTGAGTTCAGTCAGCTCTGCATGGGCAAGCCTTAAGGACGGTGAGCGAGGGGAAGCCAGACTACGTGGAACCAATGTGGAGCATGAGAAAGCAGGCAGGTGATGGGAGGCAGGCAGGTGAAGCCTGGCAAGGTCTGGATATTATTCTGATGGTCTTTGGGAGGCAGTTTGGACATCCACCTCTGTACCTAGTGAGACTTTCTCCCAGAAATGTCTGAGTTGCTCATTCTGAAAGCCTTAGGTTAAGGGAATATCTTTGCATCATCTACACTGTTCCCAAGATCTCAGGACCAGACAGCACAATGGAAGGTAGTTGGGGGTCAGGGGTCATGCTAAGCTCAAATGTCTTTCTCTTAAGAGAGGCTCACCACCTTGATCAACATCAAAGCCCTTGGGGAGGGTTGTAAACACATGGATAGATGCCAGGGCTCTACATCAGGCCTCTTAGAGGGCGGGGAAGGTGGGAGGACCAAGCCTTACAAGACTGTGCTGCCTGGACAGGGTGGAGCACAAAGTTCCACCTGGCCTCTTCAGTCTCATAAAAACCCCATCACACCAAAGATGGTGCCCAGAGAGATTGGTTTTCCCTCTGTTGATAATGACTCAACCAAAGCATTCCTCCTCTGCCTCATTTACCTGCCTCAGGCCTCTTAGGAAAATAAACCTGTCCATTTGTCAATATTTACTCTGTCTGCTGCCCTCAATGGAAGAAGAGAAAACTGTTTTCACTGTCAAACTAGTGTTTATACAAAGGATTTGTAGACTTTCTCAGGGCTATGGAAAATCCATCATCCTCAGTTAACCTGTGCCCTTAATGATGTGGTAGCTTTTCTCCTACCATCCTATCCATCAGGGGTGACAGTGCATGGTTTGTCAACCGGTAAGAATTCAGGTTGAAAATTACTTCACTGAGAAAGTTTCTGAGATGGATGCTCGATGTGTAACCCGATCTTAAAGGGTGAAGCCTGCTCTGCTGATTCTAGAGGATCCATCTGGGACCCCATCAGAAAAGACCAACAAATGGCAAGACATTTACAAGAAGCTGTTATTCTTTGACACTTGGAAACTTTACTAGCCCATTACATTTGCTCCAGGTCGTAGCATGTCCAGTGTTACTTCCAAGGGCAGGTTTTACTGCTGTTAAGTCAAAAAAATAAAAAATTGAAATTTAAGTTGTTCAAACCAACCATGGCTCGGAAGCCATGCATTGCTGAGAAGTGGCTGGGCTTCACTCCTAGGGGGAGCAATAGTTACTAGTGGAACACTGACTGGCTTCAATCAGGCTTCTGTTGCTTCTGTTACAACCATAGCTGTCTGTTCTAGTCCTCTTTATTGCTAATAACAGACTTAATTAAGTCTGGTAGTTTATAAAAATAGAGGCTTAGGGTCCAGCAGGTGGCGTGGTAGTTAAGGGTGCTGGCCTCCCACATGGTTGACTGCGGTTCGAGTCCTAGACCGGGCAGTTCACATGCTCTCTCTCTCTCTCTCTCTCTCTCTCTCTCTCTCTCTCTCGTGCACATGCTCACTACCAAATTATGCATATATATATATACATATATATAATATATTTAAGATTAAAGGTAAACATGTACTATTTTAAATTAATTAGCCTTTATAGTAAATATTAGTGTATAAATTTAATGTTATTTCACATATTATATTAATATATAACAGTATATAATTAATACAATATATTATGAAATATTATTTTGAAAGGTATTAAATACATTTATAAATAATATAACTATGCATTCAATTTTAATATATGGATATTGATAAACATATATTTATACATAAAGTATAAATAAAGAAATATATTTCATAATGTTAACATAAACTAGGTTACTGAAGTTTATTTAAAGCTTTTCCAACTATGATTTGGAGAACTCCTTATGGGTTTTATTTTCATGGTTACATAGAATGATTTTCAACAAATTTAGAGATAATTTGATCAATCAGACACTTTGGAAGTGTTTGAAAGTATTTGAAAACAGTTCTTCACTTATCAGCTTAAATAATCCCCATAGCATTATTCACTTTTTGCCACCCCTACAAAAATGATTTTCTATTTAATGTTGAATTTTAACCAAGGAATGGCTTAAATTATCACAGAAACCAAATTCATAAAGCAAAAATAATAATAGCTGAAATTAATTGAGAGATTAATCTGTGTCTATCTGTGCTGCGTATTTATCTGCATTGTTACACTGACTCTTTACATTTCCCTATGAGGTGTCCAGATGGGAGACCCCCATTTTAGTTGAGGAAAGTCATTTCCCAAGGTTAAACAAGGAGCATATGGTGGAGTAGGTACTTGAGCCCAAAGTGTCTGACACTTGAATTCGAACTCTTTACCAGGCTGCAACATTGTGCATGGACAGTTTTACTCTACGCCTTCTTTCATTCACGCATGTTATGAGCACATGTTATGATTAGGTGCTATTCTCAGTGCCAGGGATGTGACAGAGAATCTACTCCTGTGAGTTTACGTTTCTAGGACAGGAAGTGGTAGAAGCCAGAAAAATGTGTAAACAGTAAATATATAGCGTGTCGCTCCATAGTGCTGGGGAGAAAAATAAAAAAACTAAAACGCAAGAACAATCGGGGATAACTGTAGGGAGAAAGCACTTTCCACCAGCACATGGGCTTTCCTGCTTAGGTGAGAGAACGGACCTTGCTTGTACTTAAGGGAACTGCATTTCAAATAGAGAGAACACTCCCAACAAGGCAGAAGCCCCGGAGTGTGAGCCTGCAAGGCTGTTCCAGGAGAACCAAGAGCTGAGTGATCTAGGGTCATGGTTCCCCAAGCAGATTTCTTGGACCAACAATATCAGCATCAGCCAGGTACTAGGTAGAAGTGCAAATTCTCAGGCCCGTTCCACACCTGCAGATATGGGAATTCTGGATTGGCCCCTATTCAGTGTGTGTGTTGTAACTTTTTATTCAGAAGAGTTTCAGAGTGACAGCAAAGTTATAAAGATAGTAGAGATGGTTCTAATACCCAGCTTCCCCTGGTGTTAACCTCCTCCATGATCATAGTACATTTTTCAAAGCTGAAAGATTCACGTTGAGACAATACTACCAACCAACTGCACACTTAATTTGGATTTTACCAATGTTAGCCATCTGTAATTCAACAAGTACTCAAGATCCCCACTGAAGCTTAAGGACCAGAAGGACAGTAATAGGACATGTAGTCAGGGAAGTCAGGAAAGGCCTAGGTCTTATAGGGTCTTAACTGGTGATTGTAAACCTTTGGCTTTTTCTCTGAGTGAGATTAAAAGCCATTGGAGGGTTCTGAGCTCTACTGACAATTTCTCAATGTAGCCTAACCTGATCTTGCTATCTTAAATGAATCCTCTCCAACCCTATCCCCAACACTTGTAATCTGACCTCCTTTCCCCTGTTCTATTTTTCTTCCTTATCTTTTCTTCTCTCCCCTTATTTTTTATCTTTACTCTCCGGTTTTCTGCCTCCTCTGCTAGCTCTATAAGGGCTGGAATCTTTGTTTGATTCATGGATATAGCCTCAGCATCTAAAGTGCCAGTTGGTACGCAGGAAGGGTTCAGCAAATGTTTGTTGAATGAAGAAAGAAAAAAAAAAAAAAAACTAGAAAAAAATAATGAAGCAGAGAAAAAGTGAACAGTTATGGCATTCAATTTAAAAGGCTTGTTCTGGATACTGGGTAAAGAAAAGACTACTAAAAGTAGAGGATGAAGGGAATGAATGGGCATGTACAGAAATGGAGACCAGTTATGAGCTCCCATAATAATCCAACAGGAAGAAGATGACAGCTTAGTCGTTACCTGGGTGAATCCAGGGCTTTCTGTCTTACACATGCTGGCTGAAAAACATTAACATCATCCTCATCTGAATACTCTTTTTCTCAAGAAGAACTCTGGAGAGTAACATTTGAAGATAAATCCATTTCTTATTTTAAGAATAAAAAATAAACTCCTACTATTTGGTTATTTTAAAGGAATTTCCTGTGCACGTGCAAAATGCCTAGCTTTTATTCTCTATTAAGACATGCAGAGTCTATTATTACAGCCTTGATGTTTAACTTACCATCAAAGGCAGCAGGCCACGGTGGCCAACCCTCAAGTTCAGGAATGTTAAACACTATTCACAATATGCCCTGGACTTAAAATGCTCTATTTAATACTGCATAGTATGATTCACAAAGGACATACTCTTTCTTCCTGAAACAGAGTGAATATTTGGGGGTGGCTGAGATACTATCCCAAGGTGGAATGATGTTTAAGAGGAAAAAAAAACGATGTGGGTTCTGAAGTCTGCAACCTAGATTCTAACCTTGTCCTGCTTTATACCAGCTGTGTGGCCTTAGAATGTTACTCAACTACTCTGGGCTTGAATGTCTTCACCTCATTATTACCAACCACAACGTCTGGCACTTTGTGTGTATATTCAAGTGTAGAACTTTACCATTTTTAGTTTAGGAAGGGAGACTACTTTCTAGTTGTCCACTGCCTCCATTTCTAATGGGCGAGTCATTTTCTAGGAAATTATTCTGTTCTTGGAAGAAGTTTTCAAAGGCCCCTGTTGGTTTTGTAGATGGAGGATGAGAAGAGCCCCATCGCCCTGGAGGAAAGTCTCTCCAGGACAGTTTCTTGGCTTAGAAGGGGCCACTCCTCCTGGCTTCTTCCAATTCTGCTTAAGGGCAAAAGAAATCACTGGGAGGAGAAAATTGGAGGGGCTGATCTCTTCTCCTTATAGGTTCCACACTGCTAGACCCTCTCAGATAGACAGAGGTGGACTTGACTGAGGTCAGCTGGCGGAAAAGTATCTCTCCATGGGCCCAAGAAGAGGAAATTACACACATGTTTGTTACTATCATAAAGTAAACAGCAATAAGCACTAACAGTTGAATGTCTTTACCAGGCATCATGACGTATATTAGTATCTTCTTCACAGTACCATGGTTTGACCTGAGTTCTCGCATGAGGAACTCCTAATCTTACCGTCTGTATTCCTAGAAGGTTCTCTCAGGGTCTCGTCCAAGAAATACCTTAGAAGAAATCTGATATCCATGGATTCTGATACTACAATAGAATATCAGCCCCTCTGCCCCACATCTTACCATCAATTCCTTTTTCTCATCACCAAGCATTCATTCTCTCCTCTTAGTAATAATTCTGAGTCTCATCAGTTCAACTTCTAGTTCACTTTCCCACTAGTTTTTGATGGCCTGGTCTACTTCCTGGTGGCTATATTCCTCTCTCCTCATTAACCTGATGACTGTATATTCTCATTGTTCTAGGTACTCCTCTTCCAACTCATGCTGAACAGCATCTTCCTCAGGCAATCCCCACACCTTCATGGACAGAACTAGGGCAGATAACTTGATTTGACAGAGATGAGCCTACCAAGATCATCCAACCAACCAAACCATGTCGGCCAATGTGCAGCTCAGCGCTTGGAACCCCCTGCGCTATGTCACTCTT
>NW_006208084.1:5688025-5714330 GCF_000334495.1 Tupaia belangeri chinensis | reverse complement strand
ACTAATAATTCAGCCTCCAACAAAAGAGCTAGCGGTAGGGAGCCCCCCTCTGCGCCCCCAGCCTTCTCTCTCTTTCCCCCATGCCACTTCACCATTGACATGTGTGAGCATTTAGCAACATCCTAGTCATGCAACACATTCATCAAAACGTGGGATATTTCATTCGGGAGAATAAAGTTTCATCACATTTTTATCTCCTGGGATGATACCCCACCCTGCCCCACAACTGTAGTGAGAGTGGCTCTTTTCAGGGTGATCAGGAGAGCAGCAGTAATAAGGCCATTCATCCAAATGAAAATCAGAACCATCAGACCAAGGGGACATGGCTGCATAAAAGGTCAGTGAGTAGCCTGAGCAAAAGAAATGGCCCCAGGGGCCCTAAATCTGCCAAACAGCTGACCAGTGAAATCTAACTTGGCAGCAAGGCGCAGTCCTCATTTCAAAGGGGAAATTAAAACCAGGCTTTCTGGGAGGGCAAGCCCTAATCGAAGGGAGGTGAATCCTGTAACCAAGGCAACCTGCAAACACTAACTTATCCTTTCACTTCTTCTCCTCCCCAGTGGCCTACTTCCAAATAATCCTCCTCCCCTCGTATATCTCAGTGAGAGGTGTCAAGAGAGAATGAAGACATCTTATCATTCCCTGAGAAAATCCAAAAGGATTAGGATGCTCCCATCAAAGAAAACAAAAATATAGAAAGAAAAATCACTAGTTCTTCTATCAGCAGAGATTTATGTCTAAATATAGGAAGCTGTTTAAGTCTTCCCAGACTGAGGCCATAAAGATCCTTCTAGAAGGATTAGAATGCAAAATAAAGTAATATAAAAAATACTTAATCAAAAATAACTTAGATGTATGTAGAGTGCTGCAGTGTTGAGTGACTTTACATACATTATCATGAGATAGAAACCACTGTCTCCATTTGATGCGGGAAGAAAGTAAGACTCAGGCATTTCAGGGGAACATGCCCAAGATTTGGTACAAGACACAGAGCTTCCAACAGAATCAGAGCTGAATTAACACTTATTAGAGAATGAATACAGCTCAGGTCAGAACTGACCATGAATTTAAAGTTTCTAAATCCAAGTTCAGTTTCTGACTGTCTTCCTTTACCTTCAGTGCGCTGACTCCTTGCAGGTGCTTCATTATTTTATTCATCAACTGAGTGACTTCTCAGTGAGGTACGAGGTACAAGACCCTGTGTGAGGCACTAGACCCAGCAATGAGGAAGACCTGAGCCCTCATGAAGTTTATGCCCAAATGATGATGGGGGAGGGGTAAGAGTAGGGCATCAAAAGCAAGAAGAAAGAGGTAAATAAGGTAACTTCAGGTTACAATAATTGCTCTGGGGAATGTATATGTGGATGTGTCAGGAACTAACTAGACAAAGGTGTAGGGGTGCTATTTATGAAGAGTCTATTGAGCATCATGGCTATATGTATCATGGTACAGAGATAGGTACCTATCACAGTGTCTTATTTTTTCAAGTTTATTCATTTATTTATTTAATGAGAGAGAGTGGCAGAGAGAAAGATACAAGGACTCCCAACAAGGTCTTCATGCTGTGATCCTATCCCCAGCCTAATCAGCCAGGATCATGGGCATGTACGCACACCATTGTACACAGGAAGACCTTAGGATGCAAACCCAGGACCTTCCCATATGGCCTCCACATTACAGAGCATTGCATTACCATGGTACCACTGTAGCTGGCTCCAGCAGAGTCCTATTAACCAACATATTTGATTACTATAAGCTTCAAGTTATGAATAATTTCAGAGAACTTAGGCTACTGCTAAAATACAAACTGCTTAGATAGACATTTTTAACAATGTGTTCTTCTCTCCTTTATTAAGCATTACAATGAGGCAGAGAAGACTATCAGCTCTGTGCTTGATGGTTACATTAAATGATGATTTGATTATTTCCTTTTGTCTGTCAACTCTTATTTCTTAGTGAAACAGTCTCAGTAGAGCCATCTTCATATTTCTAATCCAATGACCTATGACCTAGAAGGAACTAACTGCTGATATGTTAAAGTCTCAGCAAAACTGTTTCCAATTACTCTTGCAAAGGAGACAGAAGATGAAAAAAATAGAGTAGTAAATCCTTTATTTATTGAGCAAGTTATTAAAGAACACACCACCAGTTAGTAACAGAACCAAGACTAGAAATCAGTATCTCGACCAAGTTCAAGGCTTTCTTCAACATAGACCACAGGAATCTGTTCATTCTCAGACACTCAGCTATAAAAAGAATTTCCTTGAGTGACCTGAGGTTCTTTCTGGCTTCAAAAGTCTATGATGGAAGGCTTTTACTTCTAGCCAAAATGGAGTAACAGAAACAGAATCCACTCTCCTGTCAGAAACAACCAAATCACCAAGCACAATACATGATGCAGTGCTTTTCAAAACAATAGGCCTCAAGCAATGAAGGCTAGATGGAGACAAAGAAGACAAGCTCATGATGTGTCCAGACATGGTGTAGAGAGGGAGAACCCACTTATAACCCAGCAAATGTCCTCAGTTTAAGAGAGAGCATTGAGAGTCAAAAGATATAAAGGAGGCAAGAGCTCGTAAACAGAGTACTGGAGAGGGGAGAGTTAAACAGAAGGAGAGCTCCAGAGTCTGCAGAGGACTCTCCTTAAATATCCAGCAGTATACAAACTAGTGTGCATAAGTGAGAGAATATTCTGAGGCCAAAATAAGGATGAGAGAGAACAGCGCACAGCACTGACATGAGGGGAGAGTATCTATTTCCAAGAGTCAAATGGAAAACTTCAGAAAGCACAGGGCATTGGGTAGATGCTGAGTAAGGTTTGCCTCAGGACCAGAGAATAATCCTAAACTGAATGTTGCTCTGATCCCTCCTAATAGGCCTCATAAGTAAGATCTGAAGGGATGAGATGATTTTTCAGTACTTAATCATGGCCCAGATCAAAGTTTAAGAATATTTACAGAAATGAAAATCATCCATCAACCAATAAGATAAAATTCACACTGTCTAGCATCCAGTCAAACATTAGCAGGCATGCAAAGAAGCAGCGAAACAAGACACATAATGAGGAAAATAACCAATTGACATGAATCTAGAACAGATACTGATGTTAGAATTAGTAGATAAGAACAGTAAATTTATTATAACTGTATTTTGTTCTATTTTATATATTATAGCTATATTCTCCAGTTAATTAGAAGCATGGATCTTCTAGAGGTGAAAACTGTAATGTCTAAAATGAAAAGTACACTAGATAGAATTATCAGGGGTTTGGATAATACAGAAGAAAATATTAGTGAATTTTGAGATACAGTGATTGAAACCACCTAAAAGGAAATCCACAGGAAAAAAATTTTTGAAGGAAAGAGCCTCATTAACAATGAGATAACTGTATGTGTGTGTGTGTATATGTGTGTGTGTGTGTCTGTATGTATATAAAATACCCCTAAATGAGGGGAAGAGTATGGCCAGAAAAGAATATCTAAGGAAATAATAGCCAAAAATGTTTAAAGTTTGATGAAATTATGAATCTACAAGTCCAAGAAATTCAAAGTACCCTAAACACTAGGAATATGAAA
The DNA here is from genome assembly GCF_000334495.1 of Tupaia belangeri chinensis. Taxonomy (NCBI): domain Eukaryota; kingdom Metazoa; phylum Chordata; class Mammalia; order Scandentia; family Tupaiidae; genus Tupaia; species Tupaia belangeri. Next base: position 5,710,755 of record NW_006208084.1, on the reverse strand, counting down.
ATAATATATGAAGATAAATCATAGTCAAAATAATTTAAAAAGATAAAGTATTAAAAGTGGTCATAGAAAAAGATATGTTAGACACAGAGAACAAAGGAGAGGATGACAGATTTATCTTCAAGACCAATGTGAAAAGACAGTAGAGCACACATGTAACATCATCAGAGAGGAAAAAACAATCAACCTGGAATTCTTTGCCCACCATACAGATCTTTGAAAAACAAAGACAACTACAATGGAATACTATTTGTCAATAAAAAGTAATAAAGTACGGATGCATGCTGCAAAGTGGATGAACTTTGAAAACATAGTAAGTGAAAGAAACTCGTTACAAAAGATCATATATTATATGATTCCATTTGTATACTATGTTCAGAATAGGCACAAATCTACTTTTATTTGTTGAGACAAAAAGGAGATTTAGTGGTTGCCTAGGGCTGGGAAGTCAGGAGAGGGAGGAATTGAGAGTGAGGGCTAATGGGTGTGGGATTCTTTTTGGGATGATGAAAATATATTTTAAAACTTGATTGTGCTAATTGCTACAGAACTCTGTTAATATACTAAACACCATTGAATTATACACTCCACAAAAGTATGCTGTATGTTATATGAGTATCTCAATAAAGCTGTTGCTTTTTGGTTTTGGGGGATTTGTTTTGTTTGTTTTGTTTTTTAGAGAGATTTTTGCTACAGGGTGCATGCGCTCACCAGAGAGACAGAGAGACAGAAAGCGAAAAATCACCTACCCCTGCCCAGGGGAAATGGCGACACTGCAATTCCTTCTCTTCCATTCTCCTCTTGGGATCTTGGGCATGCATGCACATGCATCTGGCATGAGGTTTAAGCCATTGGGTCTGGGACTCAAACCACGGTTGACTATGTGGGAGTCCAGTGACATAACCATTACATCGTCTGCTGGTCCCAATAAAGTTGTTTTTTTAAGAAAGCAAAATGAGTGCTTTTGAAGGTATACAAAAGATGAAAGAATTCATCACCAACAGAGCTATACTAAAAAATGTTAAAGGAAGTCCTTTCAGATGGAAAACAAATGATTCCAGACGGAAATATGTACATACACAAAGGAATGAGGAGCACTGGAAACGGTAGCTATGTGGGAATATATTGGGAACACTTTCCCATGTCAATAGGTCTTCTACAAATGAATATTTATCAGCTGTAGAGTTTTCCATCCTAAGGATCCACCATCATTACTTAACCCCGATGCAGTCGGAAAGGCTGAGATCTAACAGACAGACAGAGGATTGAACTTTCTACAGGGAGAGAAGTTTCTTCCATTGAACAGGAAGAAAGGACATATGTGGATGCTGGTGGTTTAAAAGGAAACATTTGTCTTCTTTCTCTTTGATCATGAGGTAAGAGGAAAGGAGGGATGGTAAAAAACAGAAAGTAGTTCGATCTTCCCTTCTAGATTCAAGCCCAAAGTTTAAAATGACAACAGGTTGCAAGGATTTCTGTGGGTAAATCTTAGAATCATGAATAAGCTAAAAAAGAAAAGTATCTGAGTCAAGATTTTAGATGAAATTGGATTGGATGTAAGTAGTTATTTAGAACAATTATAGCCGGTGAAGCTTCTAATTGCATCTTGATGTTTGCATATCTCTAAGTGTTGCTCTATTTGTGGAAAGGCTGGTAGACACCACTTTAACCAAATGACCAAGGTTGGCATCACCAGTAATAAGACATATAGACATCATGTACCACCCAATGTAATGCAAAGAGAAAAATGTGTTTCTTCTGTGGTATTCTTACCAAAATAAATAATTTCAACCTAATTATAAGAAAGCAGCACACAAACCCAAACAGTGAGACTGAAAAATAGTTGACCTGAAGTATACATAAGGTCAATGTCATGAAGGATGAGAAAAAACTGATAATCTCTCACAGATTATTATCTGTCTAGAAGAGTTTAAGGGCCCAGGACACGAAACACAAATGGGATCCTAGACCTGGTCCTAAAAAAAGAAAAGAAGCATTCAGAAAACACTGGTCAAATTTAAGTTAATATTAGATCTATATTTCAGTTAATCATTTTATATTGATAATTTCTCAGTTTTCATCATTGTATTATAGATATGAGATGTTAACATTAGGAGAAATTAGGTACGAGGTACACAGAAACTCCATACTATTTTTTTCTTTTCCTTTCTTAGTTTTTTACATGTGATCACTGTCCATCTTTACAGCATACAAAATGAATTTTCTCTGCATGAATACACTGCCTATTAGTCCAAAGATAATTACCATACATACTATCATCAACAGGTAATTTTCTATTTTTGTGTCTATAGAAAGTTTTTCTTCTATTTAACTTTCGTGTAAATCAAAAAATATTTTCAGGCCACCAGGGGGCATGGTGATTAAGGACTTGGATCCCACATGGCCAACTCCATGACTCAAGTCCCAGATGCAGCCACTTAAGAAACGCTGGGTATCTGTGTGAGCAGACCTAAAATCTGGAGAGGAGAATAGAAATAGAAAAAATTGCAGTGTGGCTATCCCACCAGGTGGGTAATTTCTCGCTTTCTCTGTCTCTCAACACACACATGCCCTGTAGCAAACTAATAAGAATGTTTTCATTAAATGTTTTAAAAATTACATTAATTATCAAGTATTCCTATGGTTAGTACCTCAACCATCTGTAGTAAAGCTAGAGCCTTGAGATTAAATGAAAAAAAAAAAAACTCTGAACACAAGAAAATTTAGCTATCACCATGCCCATGCCACCTTAATACCCACACATCAGGTTGTTGTGGGACTTCCATGAGATCAGAAATGTAATATGCCTAATAGGGCCTGGGTAAGTTCTCAATAAATGGCAAGTCACTCTCCCTAACACAGGTGGCCCTTGACCAAAAATTAGTAGGGTCACAGTGCATCATGAACTGAAAACTTTTGTGCATTACTCCTCCCTCATTCATTTTTTCAGCAAATATTTATCAAACAAATGGGCATGGCTGTGTGCCAGTAAAACTTTATGTATATATATTTTTAAATGGTGGTTCATGCATTGTAGTTTGCTGACCCCTATTCTAAGATATCAGGACAGGGACCAGCAGATGGTGTGGTGGTTCCATAATTGGACTTACACGTAGTCCACTAAATTCCAGACCTGACATCTTGGAATTCAGGACAGGCACATGGGTAAGCGTACCCAAAATCCTAAGAGGAGAATGGAGGTGAAGGGATTACAACATGGCCATCCCCACTCACTGGGGATTGATTTCTCACTTTTTGTCTCTCTGTCTCTCTGGCTAGCACATGCGCGCCATAGCAAAAAAAAATTAAAAATAAAAATAAATAAATAAAAGAAGAAGAAGAAAGAAAGAAAGAAATCAGGACATACATGACTATTCTATTTGTCTGATATGGAGAAGATCATCCAAAACTTCAAAATTAACTTCTTCAAGACAAAATATGATTCCAAAATAGTTGTCAAATGAAGCTAAAACTTATCATGGACGTGAGCTTCAAAATTTCACTTCAGATGACCAGTTGTCTTTAAATGTTCTTTTTGCACATAGGAATATTTAGGATAGCTCAAACCATCATGCAGAGGCAGGCATGCAACCAGAAGTTAGCCCCAGAAGGCCTCCCCGACCCTTGACCCTTTCCTTGGATTGCAATTCGGCATCCCAGTTACTGGTCTCTGCAGTTCAGGAAAGCCACAATTACAGACTCCAGATGAGCATTATCATCATTGCTTTCAAAGGAGTTGTTTGAGGGAGTGTGGAATGGCTCTGGAGATGAACAAAGGCAACACATAGGAGTCTAGCAGCTAAGCCTCCTTCCCTCCAGGGAGGAGAGAAATTTCTGAAATCTGCCCTAGAGGACATGACTTGGCCTGAGTTACCTGTCCAGAAAGAACTTGAAATGTTCAAGGCCACCTTCCTGCCACCCATGGTATGATGTTCTGCTTAGTTCTGTTGTCACCACTGCCAGGTAGCAACTCCATTTCTGAAGTTCAACTTGTTCCTTTTTAAAGGGAAAATTACCCTAACAATGTTTCCTAAACCTTAGCTTCTCACCTTCATGATTTCTTTTAATATTTTTTTAGGTTTATTTATTATTATTACTCATTTTTAATTTGTTATAGGGCACATGTGCCATGTGGTCACCAGAGAGAGAGAAAAAGAGAGAGAGAGGGAGGGAAAGTGAGAAAGCAAGCCGCCAGGTCCGGGACTTGAACTATGGTCGGTCCTGTGAGAGTCTAGCACCTCCCCCCCCACCTGCTGGGCCCAATCTTCATGATTTTTTCCATAGTTTACTAGTCAGGGTAGAGTAGTCGCTAAACTAAAAGACTAATACTGTGTAAAGTAAGAGCAAAAAGCTGAGTCTGAGCCTAAGACTCTTCTTTGATTACATTTTTGAAAATTTAGTGCCTAGAGCTTTTTGGTCTTTATTGTAACACTTTGTGGTCTTTTTATGCTAAATATCCACTTCCAGAGTATTTTTTAGATATCTGAATTTTCCAAATAAATGTTTATTCAACAAGCAAGTAATTTATCATAATATTTAATTTTGGGTGCCATCTGTTTAAAAAGAGAAGCAATTTATGCTCTCGTGATATAAACAGTGTGGAAAGTATAATTAAGATCACTGTGTTTAATGCATTTTTCTTAAGTTTCTACTCCTAAGGTGTATTCTAAATGCTAAGGTCCCATCTCATTTGCAAATATGCAAATTTAACCTTCCCAAATGCAAAGGAAGATTTATGTTGAGCTAAAAGCACATTAAACAAACATCTATTTGAGAGTATTCAAAAGCAAAAAATGCCTACCCATGCATTAAATGCTGAGTTTAGCTCTAGACCTTACACACGAAGAAGGCTTTAGACCCGAGTTTTCTCTGGTTTTTGTTTTTTTGTCTTTGGAGAGGTTTTTGTTATAGGGCGCGTGCACTTGCCAGACCAACAGAGAGAGACAGAGAGACAGAAAGCTAGAAATCACCCCCCAGGGGGGATGGCCACCCCACAATCTCTTCTCCTCCATTCTCCTCTTGGGGTCTTGGGCACACATACACATCTATCTGGCATGAGTTTAAGCCATCGGGCCTGGGACTCAAACCACGGTTGACTACATGGGAGTCCAGCGACATAGCCATTATGCCAGCTGCTGGTCCCAAGAACAGAGTTTTTTTATATGACCTATTTTGCAAGATTCTAATAGTTCTATGGAGTATTAGTAAGGGATGTTCTTGGTGTATTTCACAAACAGCCCAACTATCAGTAGCTTAAACAAATAGGGTTTTGTTTTTATTTCCTATCACGAGAATTCCAAGGTGGCTGGCAATCCAGGATGATGTACCTTAGTTTAGTTACTACCACATAGATGCAGGATCCTTCTCCTTTTCTCTTAACCAGAGTTTGCCTGTTGCTTTCTGCCTTAAGGTGGCAATGAAGCTGCTACAGCTCCAGGCTTCACAACCATATTCCAAGAAGACAGAAAAGAGAGGCTAAGGAAAATTTCCTGAAATGGCTTTCTACTAAGAAAAACTATCCTAGAGGTCTCCCAACACCCCCAACACCCCCATGCAAACTTCTGTCTTCATGCCTGTGGATATTTATAAATCATGTAGTTACCCAATAGCAGAAAATTGGGAAATAGTAACCAATAGTAAGGAAATAGGGAAAGTGCGCGAGTTAGCTTTTCAACCACTGTAATAGAGGGCAACAAGGAAGAATGAGCAGACGGGTGTCAAATTATTTAACCCAATTTACCTACCACAACACCTTATATTATTTTTGCATTTCAATTTTTATTTTCTCTTACTTGTCAATATTAAAAGTATTTCCCTTAGTATTAAAAAAAAAGTCACTTTTAAAGGTGCATTGTTGTGATGGCTTCATTGTTATTGAATCCATTGCTTATTAGTCCATATAATTTTGGTGCTGCGCCAGCTCCGTGTTGCCGCAGTAATGCATGCTCAAGACAAGGTGGATCCCACATAGCCGCCCAATTCCAGTCTCTGGCCCAGGCAGTCAGGTGCACATATGTGTGCCCAAGTGCCAAGTGACTGAGCCAATGGACTGAAGGAAGGGGATAGCAGTGTGATCTGAACCCATGGAGGTTGCTCCTCTCCTCCTGCCACCCTTCCCGCTGTCTCTCTCTCTCTCATTCTCTGAACACATACTCTATCATGAATAAAGGAAAAAAAGTTGGTGTTTATATGTGTCATTAATTTATAATCTTCCTTCCAATATACCCTATTTAGCAAAGGTTGGCAAACTGTAGTCACAAGCCAAATCAGTCACCATCTGTACTTAGAAAGTTGTGTTGGAACCCAGCCACTCTTATTCATTTGCTATTGCCTATGACTGCCTTTGCGCTACTACGGTGGAGGTGAGTATTTGCTCGAGATCATGTAAACTGCGTATCTTAAATATTTACTCAGGTCCACTTCATGACACAGCAGCCATGCACTGTTTAAGAGAAGCCGGGTCCCATTGATGACTGCAGTGCAAATCCTGGGCCTAGTCAGCCTGAAACATGCCAGGCACAAGTGCAAGTGCTCAAGTTCTGACAAGTTGGAGGACTGAAGGAGAGGGACTGTAGCATCATCGGGCTCTGGACAGGGTGCTCCCTCTCACTGTGGGCTCTGTCATCAATGATGACAATAAAAATAAAAATATTCATTGTTTTGCCCTTTATATAAAAAGCTTGCAAACCACTTAGGGATAAGGTTTGTCCTAGGAGAAGTTCAAGTATTCTGCAAAATCTCAGACTCCTCTCTAAAAGTCCTCAAGACTGAGTGGCACAATTTTTAAGGAGAGCATCCCCTGTAGTCCTGGTGATCCCAGCATTGCCAGTTGCAGAAACTGGTCACTCCAGTGTCTTCTGCACGGTGGCCCCAGGTTACCCTGTTTTAAATAAACCCCTTCCAGTTTTCATCTAAAGAAATATATTTTGGATAAATTACTTACTTGGAGAGGACGTTGGTAATTCAGCAAAATAATGGTCCTTTTGTATTTTATTTCCCAAAATACCAGGCAATTTACTCATTGGCTCAAGGATCACCATCATCGCTGAAATAAGAATAAATCTTTTTACTTTTATGGACTTTGCAAATAAAAACTTTTTAAGAAAAAATAAATCTCTCCTAAATCAGGCCATTGAGGACACACCTAATAAAGCTACAGAGAGCTTGCTGGGATTTGATTTTCATTTCCCTTCATCTCCTTTAAGAACAGGGCACATCCACCCTTCTGCTGGGCAGTAATTCATTCTGACAGCCTCTGAGGCTTAATGAATGGCCACCCTTCCCTAATGGAACAGTTAATCTCTCAAATATTAACTGTGGCTTATCTCAAAATCTGGCTTTAGATAAAACTCCAGCAAACTTGGGGACTTGAATCCCCACAATGCTGCACTGCCCTTGCCAACCACACAAGGTAAAAGCCCAGGAGAAGCCCAGAACCCCTCACCCTTCTGCAGAGCCTTCTGCCTGCCCTAGTTTCTGCTTTGACCACATGGCAGGCTTTGCAATGGGTCAGCAGTTGTGGCCAGCTTGGCCTTTACTGATACTAATTACATAAGCTATACTTACCTAGAAAGTATGGGTGGTTTCTTATGAATCTGGCTACCATGATTACAAACTTAACCCTAAAAGCAGCTCCAAATGAGGATTTTTCTGATTTGACTCTGGCCCCTCCCCCTCTTGCCCTCAAAGCAATGCATGCATGCAAAACAAATTGATAAAAGGGGAAGCAAATATTGTCATTATTATTTTGCTTTCGTAGTTTATGCTTTCTATACGTATAGTAGCTCAGTCATCTGCCTCTCTGCTAGGTTGTTCATTTATTTTACCGACGAGGGAACTGAGAAATTAAGTGACTTGTTCAAGGTTCCACATTTCAGTGTCTGAACCCAACTCGAGTGTAGGCCTGTCTTACTCCAAAAGGCCACAGTGGGATCATTCAGTAACAAGTACAAGAACAAAGAGTCAACCAGTTTAAGAGTGACAGAGTAAAACATTAGAAAGAACGTGGAAACTTGTTGGAACTTGATGGAAAACTGAACAGAATGACCACCTGCCCATGTTCATGCTTCTTGTTATATAAGAAAAACAATGCCTAGTTTTTTTTTGTTTTTTTTTTTTTTTGAGAGGTTGTCTGCTATAGGGCGCATGTGCTCGCCAGACAGACAGAGAAAGGCATAGAGACAGAAAGCAAGAAATCACCCCCCGGGGGAATGGTCACGCCGCAATCCCTTCTCCTCCATTCTCCTCTTGGGATCTTGGGCACGCACACACACGCGCCAGCGTGAGTTTTAAACGACCGGGTCCAGGACGCAAACCACGGTCGATTACGTGGGAGTCCAGTGACATAGCCATTACGCTAACTGCTGGTTCCCAACAATGCCTAATTTTGAACCCGCTTTTCATGGGGTCCTCTGCTGCTCATAGCTGAATACATCCCTAACTGACATGCTGACTCTGTGCAGGAGAAACGGTTCCCTGTACTTGGGACTCTCTTGCACCTCACCTCTTCCTTAGCATCCTAGCAAGCTTCTAGACGACTCCACACATCCTTAAGATGCAGCTTAACAATCACTCCATCCTTCAACTTTCTGTGAAACGTCTTCACCCTAGATTAGGGTTCCCTTAGTACCTGGTTCCCTGAAGGCCCTGCCTGCCATATTGTGCATTTCACGTTGGACTGCAAGTGCTGATGTGTGAGTCTGCCTTCCCACCAGGCTACACACTTGCTGAAGGCATAGGCCACCCTGCATCCCTAATGCCAGGCACTGTAATCGATGCCTGATAAATGTGGAAGCAAAGAAGGGAGAGAGGGAGGAAGGAAACAAAGGAAGGAGAGAGTAAGAGGGAAGGGAGAGGAGAGCAAAAGGAAGAGAAGGAAAGAGAGAGGCAGCAAGTGGGAAATAGAATAAGAAGGAAGGAAAGAAGGAAAAAAGGGAGGCAACAACCTTTTGAAAGAGGCATACCCAGGTATGACACAGTTTGGCGATCAAGAATGGGCCCTTGGACTGATAGTCACACAGCAGTGGTAGAACATGATGCACGGCAAGGCTAACCCACATGGGAAGGTTCCAGGTTTATGTCAGAGACTTCCCTGAGTATGCCAGGCATATATGCCCACGACCCAGAGCTGGCCGAGGCTAAGGGTGGATCGTGGCATCAAGATCCTGTTAGGAAGTTGTCTCTCTGTCTACGTCTCTCTTTTTCTCTTGTTCATGAAAGAAAGAAACTTTTTTAAAAAGCTAAAATCCTAAGAATATCAGCCCTGAAATCTGACTTTGCAGGTTAAAGTATCTAGTCTATCACTTGCCAGTTCTGTAACAATGACAAGTTATTTTACCGAAGTGACCACATAATTCAATACCCAACGCAGGACACTTGTGAGCATGCAGGTGTCAGAACAAGTGGGGAAAATCTCAGGCCATCCAGAACAAGGGGCCACTCTCTATTTAACCTCCCTGGGCTTCAATTTCCTTATCTCTAACATTGCAGTAATACAGGCTAGCAAGTGGCATGTTGGTTAAGGAGCTGGACTCCCATATTGCTGACCCTGGTTTGAGTCCCAGACCTGGCAACCTGAGACTCACACTTGGCTTGTGTAAATGCATGCCCAAAATCCCAGGAGGAGAATGAAAGAGAAGAGATTGCACATGGGGATGATTTCTTACTTTTCCTCTCACTGTCTCTCTCTGTCTGTTGGGCAAGAGCAAGCGTCCCATGGCAAAAAACTAAAATTAAAAAATTAATAATTGCAATAATAATAGCACCTACTTTATAGAGTTGGTGTGAAGACTGAGTAAAAACTGCATATAAAGGTCTTGGGGCAGGGACCAGCAGATGGAGTAATGGCTATGTCACTGGATTCCCATGTAGTCGACCGCAGTATGAGTCCTGGAACCAGTGGCTTAAACTAACACTGGACGCATGTGCATGTGTGCCCAAGATCCCAAGAGGAGAATGGAAGAGAAGGGATTGCGGTGTGGCCATCCTCCCTGTGTGTTGGGGGTGGGGGTGATTTCTTATTTTCTGTCTCTCAGTCTCTCTGTCTTTCTGGCAAGCACATGCACCCTATAGCAAAAACCTCTCTAAAAAGGAAAAAAAAAAAAAAAAAAAAAAACCTCTTGGAGCAGTGCCTAGAAATGCATAAATGTTACCTACCCTAGTATTATTAAATATGAGAAAGCTGAGGATCAGGTTTAAGTGACTGGCACAAGGACACTCAGAGGTACATGACAAGGGAGCATGTCACCACAAGCCACCATATTCTATTTTTTTTAAGAATTATTTTATTTAGCTTTATTTATTTACTTACTTATTTTAATTTGACCAGAGAGGGACACTGAGAGAAAGTGAGAAAGAGAGAGGGAAAGTGAGAAAGCAAACCTCCAGGTCCAGGACTTGAACCGTGGTTGGCCATGCAGGAGTCCAGCGCCCTTAACCATCATGCAACCTGCTGGCCCCCACAAGTCACCATAATCTAACCCAGAGCCCTTCCCAGGATACCTCAGGAACTTCTAGGCCAGTCCAAGTGACTTCTCTAACCTGTGGCCACACTGACTAAGGCCAAGGGTGGGACACTGTTCATGTCCTGGTTGTAACAGCAAGAAGGCAAGGCAGGGACCAAGGGAGGCTACATCTCCCATTCAGCAGCCCCAGGGTTCCTTCCCCTCACCCCGTGGCCTGAACTTCTTTGTCTTTTCTAGAGGCCAGTACAAGAAGGGAAAAGGTAGCTAATCCTCAAATTCCCTTTCAGCTCAAGTGGCTGACTCTAATCTTCATCTGCTCCCCACCCTCCTCATTGTCCCCACCCACACCCATCGCATCACCACTGAGGCATCTGTCTTGTGTGGGCTTTACCGCAGCAGGTCACTGATAAGACACAAACTGAAAGAGCTTCCAGACATCCAACACTCTCATATGGGTCTGATGGTAAGTGCCTGGACCTTTATTTACTGCACAAACCTGTTGATTCTTGGCTCGCTGGAGTTGATTTGTCCCCCACACCACCCCACTGATTTGCAGCCCCCCTACAAGAGCCATGTGGCTATTGAGAAAGTCTCAAAAATTCTTAATGACAAGTGGAAGGTGTTTGGTTCTTAGAGGTTAAGATTAGAAACTTTGGAATCAGAGCTATATTTGAGTCTGACTCTATTATTCATGAGCTTTATAAGCTGGGGAAGGGTAAGCAGCCCCTTTCAGATTGAATTTCTCATCTATGAAATGGTGGTGGTCATAGTAAATGCCTTGGGGACTCATAAGGAATAGAGTCCTTAGCACCTACTAGCGTGTAGGAAGTACTCCAGTGAATTTCAGTTGTTATTCTTGTCATTCTCACTGGGTCATGGGTAATTATTTCCACATAGCAAATTAACCACCTATCTCTGTGGGCCCCCAGCCTTTCAGTCACCCTTATGTGCCCATGTCTGGGGCCTGGAAGGCAGTTATCCCGAATACTTAAGAAAGAGCCAAGAGTCCAAGAATATAGCTAAAAGGGCCTGAAGCTGTGTGTGTGGGGGTGGGAGGGGGGGGGTGCGTTAGGGAACTCCAGGCCTGAAGGGGAGAAAAATACCGTTAGGGAACTCAAGACCCAGGTCTCACCACCTTCAAAGCCATAATTAGTACCTTGTCCTGCCTTCCAAATTGGCCCTGATACATCCAATTCTGTTGTTCTCAGACTGATGAAGCAACTCAACTTGCCTCTGAACATCTGTCGCAGACACCATCCATGCTACACCCAGAATCATTCAGATCTGTTTTATATTGGTTTTGTACACCTATTTCTCTGCTTCTATAAGCTTTTCTTCTTTACTTCTCCTTCTTCTCCTTCTCCTTCTTTCTTCTCCTTTTGTGGAAAGAGCTCTTGCTATAGGGCACATGCACTTGCTGGAGAGACAGAAAGTAAGAAATCATCCCTAGGAGGTATGGCCACACTGCAATGCCTTCTCCTCCATTCTCATCTCAGGATTTGGAGCACGCACGCATATGTGCCCTGAGTGAATTTCAAGTCTCTGGGACTGGGAATTCAAAGCACAGTCAGCCATGTGGGAGTCCAGAGACATAACCATAACACCATCTGCTGGTCCCTATATGCTTTATCTAACTGCTTTTATCTACCACCTTCTTTAGGGAAATACTCTTGTGCTACCAAGTCAGTCTATCCATATGTATAGAGAGCTAGAAGTTCCCAGGAGCTTAAATCCTCCCAGAGCAACCTCTAGCCAATGGCTATCTAGTATGGGAATAGGAAGGCCAAACTTCTGGCCTGGAGTGAGACACACACTCAAGATGTAACTCACACACCAGCGCTTCTTGTAGAGTCATACTAAGACTGGAAGAACTTTGCCTAACATCACAGCCTTGACAGCTTCTTTCCCTTCCCTGGCCTACTTTCCTCTCCCCATCATGGCTTTCCCTGGGGCACGGCCTTAATAAATTATACCATGCCCAGTAAAAATTAATAAATAAATAAATTATTCATGCACACATTGTCAGCTCAAGGTCTGCGTCTGGAGAACCCATCCTATGACAGCACTAGCTTAAAGATTACCTCCAGTGATTTCGCATCTCTCAGCAGCCCAGCACTCTCACTCTTCTGAACCTGTTAATCTCAGATAAGTAAGCATTCTGAATCTCCTCTTCCATTCTTCTATTCCCGATTCACACCAGCTCCACTCCTGTTCTCTTCTGATTCTATACGTTCAAAGGAGTGGTTTTCAAAAAGTTCGTAGAAATGAAGATTATAATAAAGCTATCCACAGATACCAAAAGTTTTTTCTATCAAGTGAACTTGTACTTCTATTTTATTTTATTTTACTCTATTTTTTCATGAACTTTTTGAAACCCCCTTTGATTGACCTGTGCTTCGTAATTAGGAAATATATCTACCAGTAGAAAAGCCAGAATCCAAACCAGTCTTCCTGATTCTAAGTTTACACTCTTAAACTCTAGGACATCTACCTCTTAAATCTTGACTCTGTGGCTGATTTCTGAGGCCCTGATTATAAAATATCTCCCCAATACTCTAACTTGGATTCAACCCTTAGAATTTCCCCAGTTCAAACTCTCTGAAATCTTTTGATTCCTACATTATGAACATTTGGAACCTAATGCTTGGATCTGTCTACCCCTTCCTGCATGTTACCTTTGAATGTCATTCATTCATGTACCCAGTCTAGAAAAGATTTATTGAATGCATTCTTTATACCAGGATCTATTTCAAACACTAGATTATTGGATAGGGGAAGAAACAAAGGGACATTCAGGGCTCTTCTCTTTTTTGTTTTCAGTTTTCTTTAGAGTCTGCTATAGAATGTGCCCCTCAGAATGTATGCATTAGAATTTGGTTATATTGTGAAGGTATTAAGAGTGGACTTAATCTGATTACGGCATTGAAAGGTGGGGCCTTTGGGAAGTAATTAGGCATGATTAAGTCCTTATGGATTTATAAGGAGAAGGAATGAAACAGGGACATGTGGACACAGATGTGCTTGCTTTTGTCTTCTGCTATGTTATTCACCAGCAAGAAGACCCTCACCAGATGCAGCTCCCGGACCTTAGATCGCCAAACCGTGAACTAAATAACCCTGTATTCTCCTAAATTGCCCAGATTCAGGACCAGCAGATGGCATAATGGTTACATCACTTGACTCCTACATAGTCAACTGCAATTTGAATCCTGGACCTAGCAGTTTAAAACTCACAGTGGACGTGTGTGTGTGTGTGTGTGTGCATGCCCAAAATCCCAAGTGGAAACTGGAGAAGGGATTGCTGCATGGCCATTCTCCCTGGGGGGTGATTTCTTGCTTTCTGTCTCTCTGTTTCTGTCTCTCCAGTAAGTACATGCAGCCTATAGAAAAAAAATTTCTCTTTAAAATAAAAAATTACCCAGACTCTGGTATTTTCTGTTATCAGCAACAGAACAGACTGGATTGATGCCTTTCCCCAAAGTTCATCAAAAGTTAAAAAACAGGGGACCAGCAGTTAGCATAATGGCTATGTCGCTGGACTCCCATGTAGTCGACCGCGGGTCAAGTCCCGGACCCGATGGCTTAAACTCACGCCGGGCGCGCGTGTACATGCGTGCCCAAGATCCCAAGAGGAGAACGAAGGAGAAGGGATTGCGGTGTGGCCATCCCCCCTGGGGGGTGATGTCTCGCTTTCTATCTCTCTGTCTCTCTCTGTCTGTCTGGCGAGCACACGCGCCCTATAGCAAAAACCTCTCAAAAAAAAAAAAAGTTAAAAAACAGTATGACTTAAAAACCATGGGTTGGGACCAGCAGTTAGCATAGTGGCTATGTTGCTGGACTCCCATGTAGTCCACTGAGGAAGTCCCAGATCCGGTGGCTTCAACTCACACCGGGCGCGTGTGCGTGCGTGCCCAAGGTCCCGAGAGGAGAATGGAGGAGAAGAGATTGCGGTACGGCCATCCCCCCCTTGGGGGTGATTTCTCGCTTTCTGTCTCTCTGTCTGTCTCTGGCTGGCGCGCCCTATAGCAAAAAACCTCTCAAAAAAAAAAAACAAAAAAACAAACAAACATGGGTCATGGAGGCTAAGTAGGAACTGGAGTTTAAAAATGCTCCAAGCAGGAGCCAGCAGGTGGTGTGGTGGCTAAATACTGGACTCCTATGTGGCCAGCTGTGGCTCAAGTCCTGAACCCAGTGGCTTGAAAATCACCCTGTGCACATATGCATGCATGCCCAGAATTTCAAGAGAAGAATGGAGAAGGAATTGCAGCATGGCCATCTCCCCTGAGGGGTGATTTCTCACTTTCCCTCTCTGTCTCTCTCTCTAGCATTCTCAGGAAAGCACACACATACCCTATGGCGGAAACCAAAAAAAAAAAAAAAAAAAAAGCTCCAAGCAAAACATTAGCTGTGTGAGTGGCTAAATTCACTGTATTACACTGTTGTAGAACAGTGATCCTCAACCTGAATGCATCCAGAGGCTATTTGACAACGTCCCGAGCCATCTTAATGGTGATCACACTAGGGCATGGGGTTCTAGTCTAGCAGGGAGTGGCTGGGGAGCTGCTGAACACCCTGTATTGCACAAGCACAAGACAGCTCTCCTCACCACACAGGATTACTGGCGCAAAGCATCAATATGGCTGGGGTTGAGAAACTGCCTTATTTTTATCATTCCACACCCACAGGCTGATGTAGAAACAAACGGGGCAAGTTTTGAAAGCCTCTAGAACAATTCATTCCCTCTACATTTGAGTCCTCCACTTCCTCCTCCTGTGGTACAGATACCAACAAAACTCTCAGATCTGGGATTTTGCTGGGAAATATGAGGCCTGGTCTAACTCTCCTCTACCCTCCCAAAGGAATTGGCTAAATTGGCAAAGCAGCTTTTCTCACTTCAAAGGAAATATTCTGTTCCCTTTGCAATGACAGAGATGAAATAGGTGCTTATCACCCTAGCATATGTTGGGAGGCTGAGGCCTTTCTTCTTATTTTAAGGAGATAGAAGGCACAAAAAGATCATATAGCAAGCGTAATGGCAACCAGATTTCATCCTGTGTTCTACTGTAAAAATCAAACTGCAGGCATTTTCCTGCATGAAAAGCATCAAGATTGAGCCCAGGTATGCTGGACTTAAGGGTCTCTGGGACAGGTTCTACTTGATGCATTTCTAAAGTTAGTGCATTCTTAGCAAGTTTCATGTCCGGTTACATAATTAACTAGAAACTGCCCATGCTAGGAAACCACTAGCACAGAATCAGTCGTTCTTGGTCAGTGTCTCGATTTAGCCCCTCACTTCTGCACTATCCAATCCACTAGACTCTCTAGACACGCATGGCTATTTAAACTGTTTTGGAAATTAAAAATTGCATTTTCACTACATTAACCAGATTTCAAGTGCTCAATATACTCATGTGGCTAGAACTACTACCATACTGGACAACGTAAATATAGAATCATCCATCATGGCAGAAAGTTCTATTGAACAACACTGTGCACATACTGTAGAGAAAAATATTTAATTTCTTTGAATCCTAATGTCTTCAGTGTTAAATGAAGGTCATATTTTTCTGACTAGTCTTTTTCCTGGTGTAATGGTGAACCAAAGCAGTGCTTTGTAAACTATAACACAGTGTGTAAGTGTAAGGATTGTGAAAAGAGCCCAAGTAACTTCTTTTACTAAAGATGATCAATCTTGTTTTATTGTCAAGAAATATAGGATTGTGGGAACCAGCAGTTAGCGTAATGGCTATGACGCTGGACTCCCACGTAGTCGACCACGGTTCGCGTCCCGGACCCGGTGGCTTAAAACTCACGCCAGGTGCTTGTGCGTGCATGCCCAAGATCCCAAGAGGAGAATGGAGAAGGGATTGCGGTGTGACCATCCCCCCTGGGGGGTGATTTCTCGCTTTCTGTCTCTCTCTCTCTCTCTGTCTGTCTGGCGAGCGCATGCGCCCTATAGCGAAAATCTCTCCAAAAAAAAAAAAAAAGAAACATAAGATTGTTTTTATCTAAGCCTTTTCTTTATAGATTGATAAATTATTGCTCAGGGTGAATAATTTTGTGGTGAGGAAGTTTTATAGATACCCTTTCCTCCTTCATAACTAACATCTCTTATTGTGTACATAATAAATTCATAGGTACATTAAGAGTTTTGCAAATTACACACTTTCCTTTCCTCTACTTAGGAAGTTCTTACTATTATTTTACATTTTTCTTTCTCCCCCCAAAATATCACCCCACTTCCTCTATCCCTAATGAGGCATTCAAGAAAATTCAATCTCTGGGTTTTAGAGAGTCTTTGAATTTTTCTTATTTGGGGTAGACAAAGTCTTCCAAATCAAATATAAGGAACAGTGTCTATGAAGCCCCAAGTAGTCTTTGGTGTTGGCTCTTCT
Source organism: Tupaia belangeri chinensis (assembly GCF_000334495.1). NCBI lineage: Eukaryota > Metazoa > Chordata > Mammalia > Scandentia > Tupaiidae > Tupaia > Tupaia belangeri. The sequence goes on along the minus strand of NW_006208084.1, from coordinate 5,693,900 downwards.
GTCAACTTGGACACACTCCACCAAAGAAGCAAATCTCTGTTTTTACTTAGGCTTGTCCTGATCTGTTGTTAAGTCATAACCCGATGAAAGCATTATAAGGCAATAAGAGTATGCATGTCAAGAGATTGGCTGAATTATGTCTCTGAGGGCTCCAAGCATGCCAGTGAGACTGCTCAGGCAAATCCAGAAGGTGCCATTAGGGTCCAGAAGATTGAGCCATTCCCAGGCTTCTCGGAGGCCCTCTTGTTTTCCAACTTGGAATAACAAGCCTTGACATTCACATGACACTCTTCACACTCTTTAAGGTGAAGATGCTTGATCAGCACCCTCTACTGAGCCACAGCACTAATTATCCTTGTGCAAGAAAACATTATAGACACTGTACTAAACGGAGTCCTGGGATCAGGCAGGCCCAGGGGAGAGCTTAAGTGCTGCCTCATTGCTCCATCTCCCTATCTGGACTATCATTGTAAATAAAGCAAACAAAAATCCTGCCTCGTGGGATCTACATTTTAGTGAGAACTGGAGATAAAGGAGAGAGACGGGCAAAACAATAAATAAATAAAATACAGGAAGTAGAAAAGGAATGCTAGAGATGGCAGGAGGGTGTGTGATATTTCACAAACAACAGTAATGAAAAGCCCCACAAAGCGACATTTCAGCAAGAACCTGAAGAAAATGGGAATTCCAGCCCTGAGGGAATGCTCAATGGGCAGAGACACTTGGCAAGCACAAAGGCCCTGGGCAGAGGCATACCTGGCCTCGTTGAGAAAGAACAGTGGGTTAGGACAGAGAGCAGAGTGGATGGGAAGGAAAATAGTGGTAGATGAGGTCACAGAGGTGGTATAGGACCAGATAATGTAGCGCTTCCTTTGGTATTCTCTTTGTACCACATGGGAATTCTTTGGAGGGTTTTGAGCAGAAGAGTAATGATCTGAGGTAATTGGTGAAGAATCTTTCTGGACACTGTAAGAGTAGACTAGGTCAGAGGGAGGCAATGCAGAGATGGAAGCAGGCTATGACCAACCAACATCGCAAGCTTTTCCCTGACTCTATCTTTCCATTAGCACATCACTGCGCCTTGTCTCTGGACCTGTCAACAGTCATGTCAAAAGTATGCTCCCTCCCTTGGGACCAGCAGGTGGTGTGGTGGTTAAGATGCTGGACACTCCCACATGGCTGACCATGGTTCAAGTCCTGGACCTGGTGGCTTGCTTTCTCACTTTCTCTCTCTCTCCCTAGCTGGTCAAATTAAAATGAATGAACAAATAAAATAAAAAATAATAATTCTTTAAAAAAAAAAAAAAAAAAGAGCACGCTCCCTCATGAGGGCCCACTCAAAAGCTGCAAGGAAAATGCATATTTTGTAAAATAAAAACTATTCATGGATTTCATTTTTTTTGCACCAGAATAAACTTGTGCTAAAATTCCATTCTCCATGAATACTTTGAACTACCCTTGTATTCAGAAAAATAAGAAGAAAGAGGAAAAGAAAAAGGAAACTTACATAATGAATATCACTTCCATTTCATTTAAATACCAAATATTTCTGAATATCAGCTATGTATTAACAAAGCATTACTTTAGAGATCCAGACGCTAAGACAAATAAGATAGTCCTTTTACTTGAGGTTATCACAGTCTGGCTGAGAATCAAAAACTAAAGTTTGTCACTTCTTTGGAAACTTTGGGCCAGCTTCCAAAGGAAAGTTGAGAGATATCCCAGAGGATAAAATGATCTGATATAAATTTCCATTTTAGTGGTCAAAACTCAGATTAGTCAAGGTTATCAGTTACCACTAGGTTGCTTAATCCAGTGGTTCATTTTCAGTCTTTATCCTACTTGACTTGCAACTGGTCATGATCTCATTCTTAAAATAGGGTCATTATATGGCTTCCAGACAATACATACACCTGATGTTTTTGCTTCGTGGGTTGCTACTTCTTAGTCTTTTGTGCTGGTTCTTCATTCTCATTCCTCTTCAGGTTGGGGTGTCCCAGGGATCAGTAATTATACCTTTTCTCTTGTCTGTATACACCTTTTTCCTTGGCAATTTCATCCAGTACCATTTATAAACTGAGGATTCTCAAAATTATATGCCCTACTCAAGCTTCTCCTGAACTCCAGGTGAATATATCCAACTTCTTTTTTTTTCTTTGTTTTTTTTAAAGTTTTTTTATTATTATCATAATCTGTTTATATTACATTGAATCACATATAACTTTACAGTGTATTACATTTCTTTTTCCAGAAAGAATACCATTCATATCAGTCAATACAAAGAGATTAAAATCCCCATCATCATCACCCAATAGCTTTTCAAACATTCAATCACTATTTATCATTTTGCTTGTAAAAAGACAGTATATCCAACTTCTGTACTTAGATGCCTACTAACTGAACTTCTGATCTTCTCACACTTGACTCCTCTCTTTCATACTTCACTCAACCCATCAATTAATCCTCTTGACCCTACTTTCAAAACATATCCAGAACCCAAATACTTCTTACCATATCCACTACCACTGCCCTATCTAAAACACTATCACATGTCACCTGGATTAATTCATTAATCTCCTAATTTGTGTCTCTGCTTGTCTTTTTTTTCCTACTGCCAAAGACCCCAGGCACTGACCAGAGAGAGTGAAAGAGAAAGCATACTCCATTTGATCCTGATTATGCTGCAATCCTTTTTTCTTTATTTCTCCATTCTATCAGGATTCTGGGAACATGTGCATAAGCACCTGGCATGATTTTCAAGCTGCCAAGGCTAAAATTCAAAATGTAGTCTGCCATGTGGAATTCGGCTCCCTTAACCACTGTACTACAGGGCTGGCTGACCCTGTCTCTCTGCTTTTTACCATGCTATGGTATATCACCATGTGTCATAATTATAACTGCACATACACACAATGTCTCTGTAACTAGAAAGTAAAGTGCAAGATGTTTGCATACCATGCTCACTGCTATGTCCCCAGTAGCTAGAACATAATCCAACACTTTACAGGTACTAGGAATGGCAGTTTTATGTATGCATACTCTCGATCTCTTCTAAGTCATGCAAGAATGGGTCTGGGACATTTCCTTACTAAGAGATAAGGAATCTTCACAGCCTTTACTGAACTTACCACCTCATGTGGGAATAGCTTTCCTTTGTTTCCAATTCAATACGAACTCCTTTGTTCTGTTTAAATTGTGTCACATGACACCTCTTCAATCCCACAGCTCCATCTATGCCCTGCAAGGAAAGGACAAGTTCTTTCTGCTATAGCACGTTAGTAGTGCCTGTAGGCCAGCTGCTCTGCATGACTGCTAGTAGGGACCTGCTGCCTGTGAGGACCAACAATCACCTCTGAAGTGGATTACACTCTGTCTGTTCTCGATATAAGTAAAGTCTTATTTCATCCAGTGCTCTTACTGTTTTCCTTGGCGACTCCAATAACAAGAGGCTGTGGGTAGAAGTACTTGAACTTTTGCTCATGCAAATAGACAATAGGTGTCTCTTGCTCAACAGTAGGTGGTAGGTGTTCAATTTTTTTTAATAAATGAAGGAACATGGCCACTTACATCTTGACTATACCTAGTGCAATTTCTTTACATCCTGAAAGAAATCAAGAAACAAGTTTATAAGATGTAGCCACTTCTATAATCTTCTCTTTGGAATATGATCATATTTGCTGGAGCAGGAGCTGGGAATGGTCCCAAGAAAGATGAGATCTCAGGAAAAGAACACAGTTCTTTGTGCTCAGTAGAAACAAGGCAGCCTCTTGCTTTTATAAAAGCACACATCAGCACAATGGCTCCTCCTTTTCCACGCACACCATTTTTCCCCAAGAGAAATTTAACAGCCATCTCTTCTAAAAAACCCTGGCACCTCATTTGTTGAATTTAGCGGATGCTGTGGTCCTTGCAGCAGACCATCCTGCTACTTCCCTCAGTATTTCAGCAGCACATTTGCTTGGGACTGTCTCAGTGCTTATCCAGGTGTTAAGGTAAACTAATGGCCCCTATATTCTCACATTTGGATCCCTCTAGATAAGCTGAAATCATACCTATTAGGGCTGTCCCCCCACCCCCACCCCTGCCCCCCATCCCAAGCTGGTTACTGGGTTAACTAGTCAATTACACTAGTCACAGTTCATTCAATCACAGCAAGTCCACCTTTTGGGCTGTTCATGCAGCCTACCTTCCACCTGTAACTATGGTTCCACCTGTAACCAATGATCTCTCTACCTCACTCCCTCACTTACATTTTTGCACAAGACCCTCCCTCTTCACGGCACATGTCACTTTCCTGTTCCAAATATATTCCCTGTAGACTACCCGGTTAGCTGTAGTCTCTCAGAAGACATCTTCTGGGAGGCTGCCTGATTTAAATCACCTGCCCTTTGTTTAAATAAACTGTTAAATTTTGGTTTGTCTAAATTTGTTTTTAACATGGGGAAATCTCTCAGTCCTGCATTAACCAAATGGTTGGTGACCCTGTGCCTAGCACAGGGCCTGTTCTTTAGTAGACCCTGTAAATAAATGTTGAGTAGAGCTGATTATGTCACAATGATCCATTTGTGTGTCTACTCCTACTCCAATGCCTGGCATATAGCATGTTTTCAAAAATGTGTTACAGGGAACCCTAGTTCCATATGTATCAATAAAGGTTGCCACTATTGGATATCCCACCATAATATTTTCTCCTAGGCTGGTCCATTCATTGCCCAGCTCCTCTGGCTGTTGACTACTAACAGCTTTACCCCTTAAGGAAAAAAAAATAAAATAAAGATTGTCTTTATTTGATAGGGAGATTATTTTCCAAAGATTTCAAAGATTTTTGTCCCCTTTCCCAAAAGGCCACTTGGAGGCAATAACTATCCACTGCTGACACAAAGCTCACCCCATTCTTCAAGATGAGATGACTCTATACCAGGACTCTATAGCAAGATTTTACATAGTGTTAAGTTGGAACTAGACTTTAGCAGAACTCATAATCTTTGCAAAGCTTCTTCTCTCACTTCTGTACATGTTTCTTCTAAGTGAACTTCCTTACTAAGTCACTTGCAGAAGAATCCCCAACTTAGGCTGATTCTAATAAGCCAAACATAAAACAGTTATCACTGAGCACAATCCCTGGCAACTACTTTTAAGAGCAGGATTCAGGGAGTTGGATCACCCACTTCTTTCTAGTTGGTCAAAGAAGAATGATCATCCTTGGTGTGCAGTAGCATATCAAGTGCAAAAATTCCCTGAACTTGAATAGAATCCAGGTATAAAGAGATGCACTTTTTTGTGTAATGTCTCTATTTGAATGGTACATGTGAAATAGTAATGAGAGAAAGTAAAGTAATGAAACTAGGAAGTTATTGCTGAGTGTCACTGATAGGTTGAAGAAGGAGAATCTGATAAATTCTGGATAATTGCTCATCGGTTCAAAGCAAAGTGTGAAATTCACTGGGTTTCTTAGTATTTTAAAAGATCCTCTTCTAAAGCTAAAAGGCCAGCTGAGCCAAAATTAAACCTAACCGTAAGAGCATTAGAGAACTGTAGAGAAGCTTGACTTCTAAGGCTTCGAAAGTCTTCTAATATCAAAGTTAAACCTTGATAGGGAGGATGTAAGTTGGAAAGGTTTGGGATAAGGATAGCCATGTATATGCACTTGAGGACCTCGAACTACCAGTTTTCCCTGAACACTTCAAGCTGGCTGAAATGAGTCAGTTCCTATACTCACCCACACTTACTTGAAGATTGCACAGAAACATCAGACAGGTGCTTTATAAAACAACTCTTGCTATTGGCGTTATTTCTCCTCCTGACCACCAGTCCCATACTTAATATCAAATATTAACTTGGGCCATATGGATCTGTCTAATGTAATAAGAGACTC
>NW_006208084.1:5632362-5688010 GCF_000334495.1 Tupaia belangeri chinensis | reverse complement strand
AAAAAATTCCAGTGAGTGACATTTGTGGGCGGAGAGAAGTCCCTTCAGACTGTGGAATCAACAGGTGCAAACAGGAAGAAGAACTGGGAAGCAGGTCTGCAAATGAGTGCAAGCACTAGTGACCCTTTTTAAGCCCCTCCAGAAACCTCCTCTGGCAGTGGCATTAAAGTCTCTATAGCCAGACCACTCCAAACTAAAACAAGCATAGGGATAAGACCACCCCCTGGAGACTAGTGGACTTATGTAACCATTAAAGTGAACATGGGGGACAAAATCTTAACTTGTGTAGCTCTAATAGACTTTGGGGCTCATCACCGTAGCTCCTGGCCCTGAAGGACATGGATGCTGACTAACCTTGAAAGATTTTGGGGTAACTAAGGAGATGCTAGGTAGGCATGTGCTTGCTATTTGTGCTAGTGATGGTAGGGCTGTTTGTGTTGGTGATAATGTTCTCTTTGACTGAATATATTATGGAGCTTGGTCTTCTAATGCAATGCACAACACCTTGGTGCCTAACAAGCAATACTCCAACTAGGAGATATATTTTGGCATTTTGGGTACATCAATAAATGGATCATGCCTTGCTACCACCATGGTTCAATGGGTCCAAAATCAAGAAATTACTCTCCCATATTTGAAGGTCACAACTACATCAAGATCTATGAGCCATGGGACCGGCAAATGGCATAATGGTTACATCACTGGACTCTCATGTAGTCGACTGCAGTTCGAGTCCCAGACACAGTGGCTTAAAACTCATGCAGGGCGTGTGACCATGCATATCCAAATCCCAAAAGGAGAATGGAGGAGAAGGGATTGTGTCATTGCCATCTCTCCTGGGGATGATAGCTCACTTTCTGTCTCTCTGTCTCTCCAGCGAGCACACACACCCTATAGCAAAAATCTGTCTCTCTCAAGGAGGAAAAAAAAAAAAAAAAAAAAAAAAAAAAAAAAAAAAAAAAAAAAAAAAAGAACCTATAAGCCTCATCAACTTCAAGTGTGTGCACCGAAAGGATAATTGGGAGTATTCCCCAAGAGACTTCCCCCACAAGCTTGGCAACTCTGTGTATGGCACATCTACCAAACTCCCAACAGTGTCAGTATGCCCTCATTGCTGAGTATGAATCAACTTTCCCAGTACAGTGATGCACCATGGCAAAAATCTTAACTGCCCTGGAGAAAAGACTGTTCTGTATCTTTTGCTATCTTGATAAGCTCCAAATGGATCAAGATCTAGCATTTATTAATGTGGGTCCATGTACTGATATTTGTTGGAGCCTTTATATGGCTTACTAACCACAAGAAGCAAGAATAGTGAACTTCAATGGATAAATTCAAGGAAGCCTTGGAAAATAGGACACCCAGAAGCCACATTACAAGGATGGACTCTGTTACGAACCCTCTGGACTCTACACATGTAAGTCTATTGCAAAGGAAATGCTGTCCTGAGTCATTTGATAGAGCAGCTTGCAGATCAAGAGTGGGATGATAGGAAGCCCTGCGATTGTGGATATGCAAGTGATAAGTAGATGCCACAAAATAGGGTGGTTAATACCAGGCAGGAGGCAAATAGAGAACCTCTAAGGAATACAAACCATCCTTAAATGGTTGACAGAAACTGCATATCTTTTTCCCTCTACAGATGTCTATGTGTTTTCTGAAATAGTGGGAGGTGTGGGTCATTTGGTGAACAAACACATTGGAGACTCTCACCTCAAAATAATAACCCCATAGGGAACCGTGGTCCAATGGACATGGCAAAATGGCCCAGCGAGTATAGTTACTGACTTGGTGGACCTACAGGTGGTCTTGGTAGGCCCTCCTAAGACCTCTGAGAACATTCTAGGATATCTGAAAGGAGTAGTGGTAGTTCTGCCCATGGGATCCTCTGACTTGGATGGAGGATCTGTATGGGTGATGCTGGATAGAGATATGAGTAAGGGTAACTTCAAATGGTAGCTAGAAAAAGTAGTAGCAGAAAGACAGGGATAATATAGGTTACTATTGGGTTATAGAAAAAGTCATAATGCATTTTTGCATATAAAAACAGGAAAAAAATAAATCATTAGACAATCTAATTTATCAACCCAGGCCAACACCTATCTGATAGATAGAGATCATCTGAGACCCTCAGAAGGAGTAGGGTGGGCCACTAACCTATCTGTCTTTTCTTTCCTCAGGGATGTGGTAACAGAGACCTGGAAGGATGATGTCCTTCTTAAGAGACAACCTATGGCCACCACAAGTAACTTGATGAAGCATTAGAATTGCCATCCTGGTCCTCATTTTGCCAGACAATAACAGTCCCCTCATCGTGTCTATGGTTCACTACACCACCGTTCCGAATGTCACGGTGTACATTAACAGAACCCAAGCTGTGGCTTACCAAGTGAGGCTGTGACACCCACAGCACGGGAGGGAGCCAAGGGTGCTCTGTTTTAGCTTAACTGACCTAGTATGGCAAAATATCACAACTGTAGCTAACAAACCTCTGTGCATTGGTACTTTAACACATCTCTATCCTTTAATTATGTGGATGAGAGGCGTCCCAGCAGAGATGATGAAAACAAAGACTCGACTGGTGTTAGTCCTTTGTGTAGGGATTTCATAAATATCATATGAGGGTAACAGTTTATGTGACTATTGGATTAATGAGACTTAGCTGGGAAATGTCAATGTCTCCATCTCCATGAATGAGTCACTAAACAGTAAAACAGGGGAAATACTAGATGGGTAATGTCATACCTATAAACCTGAGGATGAAGAAGTCCTACACCCAGGATGTGCTCAGGGTGCCTCTGGATGTCACACCTGGGAATGAGATACACCACTGGGTCAGCAGCCTTCCAGGCTTACCAGGGATCTGCCAGGAGATGTGACTGACTGTGGACATACGTGCTTTATGAGCTCTTTGATACATACATAGAAGTCAGTGCTAATGAAAAAATAATGAGAAGCTGTCCCTGACCATGGCAGGTATCTCTTCCTCCATTGCCACTATTTCAGCAACCCATCAGACACTCCAAATTCCCTTGGGAAGATTATTATAAAGAACAGACTTGCTCTAGACTTTCTTTAGCCAAGCTGGGAGGAGAGAGTGAGTGCCATCACCTCCTGCTGTACCTAGATAAATGCCTCGGGTATTGTAGAGACCCAGTGGAGTATTTGTCCTCACCTCATTAACTTCAGGCTTGGCCAGGAGACATGCTTGAACAATGGATATAAACAGGTGTCTCATTTGCAATATCTGAGCACAAGCTTTAAATAAGAGTGTGAAATTTAGCTCAGAATCTCTCCTTTTTTTTCCTTATTTAACTTTATTATTTTTTTTTACATGTTTTTCCAATTTTTTGATTCACCTTAAACTGAAACTATGGACAAAACTAGAATCTAGTTACAAGTGCACTGTAATTTTCTTCTGAAACATTTTAAATGAATTAGTTATTTTACATTCATTCCCTGAGCATTGTCACAGTATACAAAGTGTGATTTCCCATCCAAAATACACTGCATAGTGGCTTAATCATACATGCTATCGTCATTAATTTTCCATTTCTAGTTTTATATATATACATGTATATGTATTTTACCCCTATTTCTCACTCTCTGCCATTTCCCACCCTCCTCCCACACTATCGTAGGTGTCTACAGTTATTTTCCATTCCTTTTTTTCCCACCACATTTTATTGATTCACAAAATTTCTTAAGTAATCTAACTACTTTCAATAGCAAGTTTAGCTGGTATATACATGTCAGTGAATACATGTCTTGCTTTAGGCATGAAACTCTGAGTAGAATGAATATATTATAAGGTAGCACCTAGCTGATGCTATATAGCTTACTATGGTCATTAAATAGATATTTTAAATATATTTTTTAAGTTCAAGAAAAGCAGTTTTAGCTTTAATAAATCAAAGAAAGGCTAAGGAATTTTACTTAAAACTTAAAGCCAGGAAACAGGTTAGGATTCTGTTCAAATAGTAGGTACATGAACCTACTGGCAGTTCAAGACAGGACAAAAATCTGTAAAACTAGAAAACAAAGTCTAGAAGAAAATCAGCAATGTTTTAGTCAAAAGTCATAAAATGCTATTTCACCAGTTCAGTTTCATGTACTTAATCTATCTTCTGTTGTGGTCTGATCCTCCCAATTAAGTTCTGGGATGTGACATTGAACTCAGCTCTCTTATATCCGAGCATCTACCATAAGCACACATAGCGACTTCTGCCTCAGCCTAGACTTCTCTGTAGCCTAGACTCAGTGAGAAGACCCTGGGACACAGCACAGTCCTGCTGGAACACACGGAGATGTACACATCCACAGCTAGCCAACAGATCAATGACTCAAAAAAAAAATTATTTTATGGTTTTAAACTTCTGAGATTTTAGAGGATTATTTGTTACTATAGCAAAAAGCTGACTTACACCCACAGTCAAATAAGTCTGAGGGATGCTTTAAAGAAATGTAAACTGATTTCTTTGGGAGACCATTCAAATTCAAATCCTGTAGTAGGTAGGCTGAGGTGTGTCCTGACTGTCTAGGCAAGGATCTCAAACGTATTTCACAAGGAAACCCTTTTTTGCTTAAAAGAACTCATGGGATTCCTACTTTATTGCATAGCAATGCTACATAGTTCATTGTCTAAAATCTTTTTTTTTTTTTGAGAGAGAGAGAGAACTTTTGCTATAGAGTGCATGCACTCCCCAGAAAGACAGAGATCAGAAATCATCGCCCAGCAGGGATGGCCATGCAGCAATCCCATCTCCTCCATTCTCCTCTCAGGATTTTGGACATGCATGCACACGTGCCCAGCATGAGTTTTAAGCTGCCGAGTCCAGGACTCGAACCATGGTTGACTACATGGGAATCCAGTGGCATTACACCATCTGCTGGTCTCCTATTATCTAAAATCTTTATGGAATGAACACATACGTCAATGTATGAATGGTTCCTTGATACGAATCCATGTAATCATTGGACATATTCGGGAGCTCAAAGCATGATTCTGAAATGTCCGCATTTCAGAAAGAAAAAAAAATGAGAAAAATATAAATCTAGTAATGAAAGAACAAATTTGTTAATGGACCAGCCAAACCACAAATTCAGACAGCTCAGGGGCAGTCAGCACTTGACATGTCAGCAACCCAATCACCCTCCCACCACCCCAATTGAGCTTACAAAGGCAGGACATCAAGACAAATGACTTTGGGAAAAGTCATGGAACAATGTATAGAGAAGGGAAGAAAGTCAACATGAAATGGGTCCAATTTAAACAGCCTGGGCCAAGACCACAAGGTAAAAAACACTTATTTCAAGTTACATTCAACATTGTAAATAAGTCCCTATGATTTGTTTAGCATTCCAGAAGATAAAGAGCAATAAACAAATGCTTCAAGTGCACTACATTATTGGTAAGAGCTGTGTGCTTCAGTGATTCCAAACTAGGCACAATATAATTCAACAGCACACAATAAGCTTTGTCCCTTCCATCCAACTGCCTACATGATTCTACAATTGCATCGACAGAATGGCTCCAACTGTCATAGTGGGTAATTTCTCTTCAATCAGTAGGCAAATTATAAGGGGGATAAATCCAACATTAGTATTCGTTCCAAAAGAAAGACATTCATTTTTCAATAGCATATGTTCTCTGCCTCAGGCCTGTATTGTTCAAACTCTTCAGAAACAATCTCTACTTTGTTCCTGTGAAGACATCTTTTCACTGTGCTTCTAGACCTTGCTTGCAGGAAGTCCTGACTCACACTTGGAAGTGCCAGTTGCTTCCTCTCCAGTTCTATTGTTACCCAAATGCAGACTTTTATCTCATCTTCAGACTACTACAAGAAACCTTAATTAGTCACCCAACCTAACTCACTTGTCATTTAACACTCTCCTTTGCCCCTCTCCTTGCCTTTCTTTTCCAAAAATCACCAGCAATACTGTGTGCCTACTAAATGAAGTCCAAACTCCTAGGCCATTACTGAAGATCCACCTTGGAGAATATTAAGAACTTTGGAGGCAGATAAACTCCAGTTCTTATCTCAGGATGCCATTTCCTGCTGTGTCTTCTTGGAAAAGTGACTTCACTGCCCCACCTCATCATGCCTCATGGACCTTAGCTGCCTTATCTGAAAAAGAATAAGCATTGACGTTGCAGGGCTTTTCTGTGCAGCCTATGAGAATGTATGCAAGATGTCTGGTAGGTACCATGTCTAATATAGTAGATACTCTATATCGGGGTCCCCAACCCCTACTACTGGTCTGTGGCCTGTGGCCTGTTGGGGGGCCAGCCACAGACTGATGGATGCAGGTTCTCTGGGCTGTGTAGCAGGGAGTGGGCAGTGGGTGACCAAGTGAGGCTTTTTCTGTGTTTGCAGCCACTCACCATTGCTTCCTTTGCTGCCTGGGCTCCAACTCCTGCTGGATCAGCAGAGGTATTGGATTCTCATGGGAGCATGAGCCCTACCATTGTGTGACTATTACATTGCATATTACAATGTAGTAAAGTAAGGCATGTGCACTTGCTGGAGAAATGGAGAGTGAGAAAGTGAGAAATGACTCCCTAGGGAGGATGACCATGCTGCGATCCCTTCTCCTCCTTTCTCCTCTCAAAATCTTGGGCACACACGCACACATGTTGGGTTTTAAACACGAGAGTCCAGTGATGCAACCATCATGCCATCCGCTGGTTCCGAGTTTGTTTTATTCTTCAATATGGAATGAGATAAGGGTCTAATTTCATTCTTATGAATACCCAGGTTTTCCAGCATTATTTATTAAAGATGTTAAACATTGGGCCTGCAGGTGGTGTGGTGGTTAAGGACACTGGACTTCCACATGACCAACTGCAGTTCAAATCCCAGACCTGGCAATTTGCTTTCTCATTTTCCCTCTCTCTGTCTGTCTCTCTCTCTCTCTCTCACTCTGTCCTTCTCTGGTCAAATTAAAATTAATTAATTAATTAATTAACTAATTAATTTTTAAAGAAAAGATGTTAAACATCATTTAATTATATAATCTAGCAATCATATTCTTATGTATTTATTCTTGTTCTTGAAAATTTATATACTCACACAAATACCCACATATGAATACTTACAAGGGCTTCAAATATAATCACCAAAACCTGGAAGCAAAGAAGATGTCTTTCAAATGGATGAACAAATTGTGGTATATCTATACAATAAAATACTATTGGACAATAAAAAAGAATGGGCTCTTAAGTCTCACAAAGTCATGGATGAATCCGAAACACATGTTGCTAAGTAAAAGAAGTCAATCTGAAATGTCTACATACTGCACTGTTACTTTTATATGACATTCTAGGAAAAGCAAAACTATAGAGACAGTAAACAAATAAGTGGTTCTCGGGGCTCAAGGACATAGAGTTAAACAGGCAAAGAAGAGCTTGTTTTTGTTTTTTGGTTTTTTTAGAGTGGGGAATTTACCCTATATGATATTCTAATGACACTATACATTTCTTAAAACCCCTAGTACTTCGTAGGACACAGAATTAACTGTAATGTGTGTAATTTTTCTAAAACATCATTTAGGACGTTGGGATGAAATGCAAAATGTGACAAAAGAAGCTAAATGTATTACAGATGCATAAAATGAAGAAACTCCTAATAAAGTTCAGACTTTAGCTAATAATGTTATCAATATTGGCTCATTGTTGCAAATGTACCATAAGAATATAAAATGCTAATAATAGAGACACAAGGATTGGTGAGGGGTATATGGAGGAGAATGGAGGAGAAGGGATTATGGCATGGCCATCTCCCTAGGGGGTGATTTCTCACTTTTTAATCTCTGGAAATCTCTGGAAAAATATTCCACTATTTTAATTTTCTTATAATTTTAATTGTCTTATAGTATTTGTAAAAAGCATCAATAAAGGGAAAAAAGGGACTACTTTTGAGTCAGCAAGAGTTGAGTTCAAATCCAGTATAAAAGTTATAATAAAGCAAATGACTTACTTTTGTTGGCATTTCAGTTCCCTTAGCTGTAAAAATTATGATAATTGTGGATGAAGTACTAGCCTAGGTACTATGTGTACAAAATGAGTTAATTTTGTTGGTATTTCAATTCCCATGGCTATAAAAATTATGATAATAATACATGAGATAATGTACTAGGGTACCTAAACTAGTACTTTATCCACAATAGTACTACTCAGTTTTCCTTGACCCTGACATAGTTACAGTGTTTTCAGATACTAAGTTGAATGTTACTATTCTGTAAGAAAATGGGAAAATTCTAGACTGAAATCTTTCTGCTTTGCTAGTGTCATTGATACGATTGCCAGTATTAGATATTAGGTAAAGATGAAATTCCACAGTGTGATTTGGGGTGCTCATGCTTCCTGAACCAGAAGATAAGAGTAATTATCTATCACGGCTCTGTCGCTCTCTGTCTGTGCAACCTAAAGACATTCACTTCCTTCTCTTTGCCTCAATTTTCCCATTTCTTAAATGCTTAGTGGATTTCCAAGACGCCTATGAGGAGGCCATCAAGAAATTAAAATCATGGACCAGCAGATGGCGCAATGGTTATGTAGCTGGACGCCCACATAGCCATCCACAATAGTCCTGGACCCAACAGCTTCAAACTCATGCCAGGCACATGTGTTTGTGTGCTCAAAATCCCAACAGGAGAATGGAGAACGGATTGTGGTGAGGCCATCCCCCCTGAGGGGTGATTTCTTGTTTTATATCTCTCTGGCAAGTGCACATGCCCTAGAGCAAAAATCTCTCTCTAAAAAAAAGGAAAAAAACAGAAATTAAAATCAAAATCGCCCTTTGTGTTTTCACAGACGCTCATTTGTAGATGGAGAACTGTGCCCTTTGTTGAGATTTGGTTCACGTACTGATGGAGGTTGGCATAGCCTTGTGTGCCTTTTAAATCTGTGCCCCTGGTAGCCAGTTATTGAAAAGTCCAACACCTTACAGAGTCTATTGAATCTACAGCATGGTTTTGAAGGCCTCTTCCATCACATTCAATTTCTTACTGCATATAACATGATACTCTTCTCAGAAGACCCCTAAAGTCATTGAACACAAACTATAGGTAAAGTGTTTACAAAATGAAATTTAAAATTTCAGGTGGTTGTAAAGGTGTGAACTAGAAGAATAAAGCTCACATGACAAAGATTTTTTTTTTTTTTTTGAGTTCTCAAGATGGATAGATATCCCATTGGTTTAGTAAAAAGAGTCAACTCTATTTAATTCCAGAAATTTCTATTGATCATCTACCATTAACCGGGGCCTATCCTTAGTCTTACAGATACCAGGCAAGTATTTAAAGACTTGAAATAAGGGATTTAGAAGATCATGTACACATTTTATAAAGCTCACAGTAGAAAGTAGATTCAAATGGTAGAGAGTTTTTTTGCACCAAAATTAGCCCGTACTTTAATTACATTTTTCACAAACTTCTTGAAGTCCCCTCGTACAATGGGTTGCATTTATATGTGTGCATGAGCATCTGTGATCTGTACAGTTGGGTTGAGGGGCAGGGGGGCCGGTTGTACTGGAATGCAAACCATTATGTGCCTCATAGAAACAATTCTTAGTCCTAGGACCAGTTGAAGAGCAGGGGTTTTCCATGAATACTCATAAATCTGTACAGGAGAAAAACAAGAGGCCAGACAAGAAGATGCATGTCTGAGGTAAAAGGAAAAACATGTTTGGTCTAATAGGGTTGTGGTGCGGGGAGAGGAAGGTAGAAACTTCTGGAGCAAACTGCCCCGAGGTAAGGACTGGTTTGTGAGGCTGCCAGCTTGTGCAGTAAGATGTTAATGGGGGTTATCAGCTGTCACTGGAGCAAAAGCAGGGAATATGTTGGCAGTTGAAGAGCCCCAGTGCAGCCAAAATGTGTGTGTGAGTGTGTGTGTGTGTGTGTATGTGTGTGTGTGTCCCAGAAGAAACACCAGGCTTACTGTCTACAGACGTCCTCAGAGAGCAAAACAGTCTTGGCAATGCAACCTCTGAATACCAGTTACACAAGATAGACACCTTTAATAGGAGTTTGGCACTTCTCAATGGGGACTATTTGCATAGAGCTTTCATTCTTTCATCTCTGGCAGAATGAGGTTCCTTTTATCCCAAAAAAGAAGTTCCCTTCACAAATGAAATGACCCCACCCAACCAAACACATACACGCAGTCACGAATGTAGTCAGTCCCAGAGGTCTAACATATTTTGAAGGTCTGTCCAGCTTCATTTTTTTTCTTAACCATCTATTTGCCAGTTAATATTTACACACCAGAGCCTATATTTAAGCACATTCCTCTTGAAGGAATGATTCCCATAAATGGTGCTGCTAGAATATGCTCTGTAATTATGTCCAGAGCCACATATAGAATGGTGGAGACCCAGCAACATCCCTCAAATACTTTGTCATTTTACTGTCTGACACCATTGTAAGAGGGTCCAGAAATCATACTGATGTTCTGATGGCCTGGAAGATAAGCCAACCTATTCTAGTGATCTTGGTACCAAAGATAGTAAAAGCATTAACTTTGTAATTTAGTAGACTTCAGTAAAAACCTGACTGCCATAGACCATGGGCCCACGACTTAGTATCTCTGCTTTAGTTTTCTTTTTCTCTTCAGTAACATAAGGAAAAAAAAAACATGAGTAGGCACTACTATTATCCCCATTTTATACATGGGGAAAGCTGAGGCACAGAAAGTTATGCAGCTATTCCAGATGAAGCAACTAGTAATGAGCACAGCTTAAATTTGAGCCCATGCAAGTAGTCCCTTCCTGTTCACAGCCTCTGAGCTGCATTGCTTACTGTCCTTACACATAATTTCTTCTTTTTTTAAAAAAAAAAAATTTTAATTATTTATTTCATTTTATTTATTTATTTATTTGACCAGAGAGAGACAGAGACAGAGAGAGAGAGAGAGGAATAAAGTAAGAAAGCAAGCCACCAGGTCCAGACTCCAACAGGAGGAGCATCCAGCACCTTAACCACCACACCGCCTACCGGCCTTGCATAATTTCTTCTTTAATCTTAAAAACAACTCATTAATGGGAACTTGAATAAATTACTTAACTCCCTAAATCTCAGGCACCTCAAGAAAAAAGCAAAGTTTTGTTACTACAGACTTCATAAAGATGTTATGGGCAAAAACTGAGAAATGCAAGTGATGGGATTAACAGAGTGTAGTGGTGGGCTTCTAATAAAAGCCTACAGTCATTGCAGTGGTAACACGGCTCATGTTGTTAGCATATCACACCCTTGGTACTTATAATTACTTGTCTTAATATGTGTGATTTCCTTGAGCTATGTGTTCCACGAGAATAGACCCTGTCTCTTTTTTATTGCCCCTGTACACACAGCATCTGGCAACCTAACCCAAAGGGAGCATATTCTGCATTCAATGTTATTCACGAGGAATCAATGAATGACTTTAATACTGCCTCTCTCTTGGATTGCTATAAGGGCTAAATGAGATAATGCATGTAAAACAACTCTTACAACGTTTGGCTTGAGAATTCAACCTAATTATTGCTAGTTCCTTCTCTTTAGCAACAGAGCATATGATTTGAAACAAACAGCCTAGAATCACATGGCCCAGAGAGTAACTAACACGAAGCCTGAAATACTCTGAGGAAGACAAACACCCCAGCCAAAACCCATGTGCCATGAGACCTGGGCACGCGAGCTGAGGAGGAACATGAGCTGGAATCTACCTTGGTGGGCAGCACTGCCATGTACTACAGACAATCATGCTGCTGGCCCATTTGGAAGTCTCAAGAGTAGAAAAGGAAAGGCACTCAATGTACTGACTGATTAAAGCTACTAATTAGGTCCATGCACAGTACAAACACCAGCAGCTCTAGCTTACTGGGTAAATAGGGAAAAGTCTGGCAGAGATGAGCAAAACCCCAGCCAGTCCATCCATGAGCCTGTGTTCTGATGATTCAACTGACTACATTTGGAAACAGAAATTGCCGACAATGTTAAGAAAAGGTAAGTAGAAATAATTGTTTAAAATCTAAATAGAAAAGTGGACCAAAAAAAGAAGTCTTTTTCTGGTTTGAAACCACTCAAAAATAAGTTAAAGTCAAGTCAATGGGAAAAACATGAACTTGACATCAGACAAACTTCCCTTCCAGTCTTGGCTCTACCAACTGTGACCTGCTGCAAGTCAACTAACACTTCTGAACTTATATTTTATTATCCATAAAATAGGGAATATCTGCTTCACAGAGGGATGAAAAGCTCAAATAAATATTCAGTTTAAAGCTGACGAATAGTAGGTCCCCTATTATCACCAACCCACCTAAAGATAGCTGTCTTGACTAGATGACCCACAACACCTGGAATCTGTGCATTCATATCTTCACTCTCAAGTGGCTCTGTGGTTGTATTATAGTGTGATGCCGTGAGTCATTGTCTATTAATATAATTTACCCAAGTCTTGTAATTGAACAAGTGGCAAATAAGGAGTCAGAGAAAGGACCTGGATCATTGTCAAATAAGATAAGCTACTCCATAAATACATAACAGAGGATTGGCTGAATTAGAGTATAGAGGAAATATGAGAGGCTGACATGGACCCAGAAAGATGGGAGAGGGCAAAGTTGGAAGAAAAAAGGGAGTAGAAAGTGTAAGAGGAGAGTACAGAATGCCAGCACTGATTCCAAGTGAATGACAGCTAACTGAGCCATAGTAGCTCACACAATTCAGTAATTTTTCTCTTGCGGGCTACCCATCCACACTATTATGGAAGACCAAGCAATGGTGGAGTCAGCAGCCAATGAAAGATGAGCTAATTCATAACTGAAAACCTTGGAAAGTCTCAGGAAGTAGAACAGCTGATAGCAAAAGAGGTTGAGAAGTGCACTTAGGCTGGAAATTGAGCTGCCCCAACACTCATATAATTGGAGCCATGGCTGTCTACCTGACATGAATATCCTGGGCAGGGGAGACAAACAGTGGGGCTCTGGTGAACTAAACTAGAGAGTCACTAGCTTTTCCAGTTGAACCTAAAAATGATTACATCTACAGCTCGTAGTATATTAACATAAGTAACTTAAAGCTATCATAGCCCAATAATAATTTGTCAATGCTTTCTTAAAGAATTATTTGCTTGATTTCATTTATTAATATTTTTAAATTTGCTATAGAGTATACACTCTCATCAGAGAGAGAGAGCAAGAAAATGAGGAAGCAAACCGCCAGGTCCAGGACTTGAACCATGATTGGCTGTGGGAGAGTCTAGCTCCTCAACCAACATGCCACCTACTGACTCTTTGTCAATGCTTCTGAGCAGAAGAAATTCTCTAAGACTCTGCTTATTTTTGCCCACCAATTAATCTAACCATTTTTTGTGATTTCTCACTCCCCATAAATAACACTAACTCTAATGCAGGCCAGGAATGTGGGTAGAAGAAACTTTAGGTCCTTATCCTCATTTTTTAACTTCCTATTGAATTTTTTAAAGTTTTCAATTGAACTAAAAATCTTAAAACAAGTTTCTATCATATAAGATGCTAATGGTATGGCATATGGCCTGTATGACAGTAGGTTTTAATTTTTATTATTTAAGATTTAAAATTACGTTTTTAGCCAGACTTTATTGAAAAAACTAAGCAGCAGTTATACTTAATTTACACTTCTTGAAATTAATCTTGCTTTCCTTTCTGTAAATTTTTAAGCTCATATGAAGACTATAATACATTTCTGCTAAATCATTGGCTCAAGAAAAAATGGAATTTAATTTTTTTTCCTAAAAGTAGGATTGATTTTTTAATATAAATGAAGTTTAGAAAGATTAATAAATGTTATTTATAAAATGAAATATTTTGATGCTTTTGAACAGTAAAGCTACTAAACAAAACCCAAAGCAATAGAAATAAACATATAAGCCCTAAGACAATTTATACAAGACTCTGAAAAAATTTTTCTTACTAACACAGTCAGGCTTCAATGATAGGCCTAACTATCATAATTAGAACTATTATAATTAGAGCAGTTCCGGACACCAGGCGGACTGAGGCTGCAGGCCCGACCCTACCGCAACTCCACGTATCCCCACCATCCTTCCTCCTTGGACTCCAGGTTGGTTGCCTGGGACTTTAAGGCGAACCCACACCCCTCCCCACCCGAAACCCGGATCGAGCCGACCAGCAGTTCCGGACCCCAGGCGGACTGAGGCTGCAGGCCCGACCAACCTGGTACTGTCATTCATTGTCTGATCCCTTTCCACTAGCCTTTGGACTGTTTGAATTTTGGTGAGTTGAGTAGCGCGCGGCGCGCAACGTGCGCCGCGCGATCAAGCCTACATCACCCAGAGTCAATACAATGGACGTCGCGGACATGTCTGATAAGGAATTCAGAATATTTGTAGTGACCAAACTAACTGAGATGGAAGAGAAAAGAGACAAGGAGCTCCAGGAGATGAGGAAGTCCTTTAATGACTTGAAAGAAGAAATGGATACCCTAAACAAGAACCAGATGGAACTTCTAGGTTTGAAGAATGTGATACAGGAAATCAAAACCTCCCTTGAAAGCATTAAAAGTAGGTTAGACCAGGCAGAAGACCGAAACTCTAATGTAGAAGACAAAACATCTGACCTAGAAAAAAGTATCAAGAAGATTGAGAAAACAACCATGAAAAATGAGGATAATATACGAGGAATACTGGACACCATCAAGCGCCCCAACATTCGGATAATTGGTATTCCGGAGGAGGAAGAAAATAATAAGGGCCTGGAAAATTTATTCCATGAGATCCTGGAAGAAAACTTTCCAAATCTAGAAAGGCATTCAAATATCCAGACCCAAGAAATACAGAGGACCCCAAGTAGAATCAACCCAAGAAGATCATCTCCAAGGCACATCATAGCCAGACTGGCAAAAACAACAGACAAAGACAAGATACTAAAGTTGGCAAGAGGGAAACGCCAGGTTACTTACAAAGGTCACCCCATCAGGCTAACATCGGATCTCTCAGCAGAAACAATGCAGGAAAGGAAAGAATGGGGAAGCATAGTCAAAGTGTTGAGTGAAAAACAATTTCAACCAAGAATACTATACCCGGCAAAATTATCTTTTATATGGGAAAAAAAGATAAAAACATTCTCAAATAAACAAAATTTGAAGGAATTTACCAACACCAGACCAGCTCTTCAAGAGGTTTTGAAGGGAGTACTATACCAGGAAAACTAAAAAATCAGAGACAGTTATACGAGAACAAAAAACAACTAAGAAAATGGCTCACTTAATGATAGGATCAGGTATGGAAATATCGATAATTACATTGAATGTCAATGGATTAAATTCCCCAGTTAAGAGACATAGACTAGCTGAATGGATAAGAAAACAGAAACCCTCTATCTGTTGCCTACAAGAAACTCACCTTATGGATAAAGATATACATAGACTAAAAGTCAAGGGCTGGAAAAAGATATTCCATGCAAATGGAAATCAAAAAAAGGCTGGAGTAGCGATATTGATCTCAGACAAAATAGATTTTAAAACAAAGACTGTAAGAAGAGACAAAGAAGGGCATTATATAATAGTAGATGGGGTAATCCAGCAAGAAGATATAACCCTTATAAATATCTACGCACCCAACTCAGGTGCGCCTAAATATGTGAAGGAAAGACTGCTGGAGCTAAAAGGAGACATAGGGAAAAATACTATAATTGTTGGAGATCTCAACACCCCGTTATCTCCTATAGACAGATCTTCTAGACAGAAAATAAATAGAGAGATACAGGACTTAAATGATACTATAAATGGAATGGGCTTGACAGATATCTATAGAACTTTCCACCCTACATCCACAACATATACATTTTTCTCACCCCGACATGGAACCTTTTCAAAGATAGATCATATATTAGGACACAAATCAAGCCTTTACAGATTCAAAGGCATAGAAACTGTACCCAGCATCTTCTCTGACCATGATGGAATTAAACTCAAGATTAATTTCAAGAAACAACCCCGAAAACACACGAACACATGGAAACTGAACAACCTACTTCTGAATGACTTCTTCACTACTGAAGAAATTAAGGCTGAAATAAACAAATTTATGGAAACAAATGATAATGAGGACACAAGTGTCCAGAACCTATGGGACACAGCAAAAGCAGTCATAAGAGGGAAATTCATAGCAATTAGTGCACATAAGAAAAGGATGGAAAGATGGCAAGTAGATAACTTATCATCATGCCTCAGAGAACTGGAAAAACAACAACAAACGAACCCCCAAAATGCCAGGCGAAAAGAAATAATAAAGGTTCGAGCAGAAATAAATGAAATAGAAAATAAACGAACCATACAGAAAATAAATGAAAGCAAAAGCTGGTTCTTTGAAAAGATCAACAAGATCGATACTCCATTGGCTAGACTGATCAAGAAGAAGAAAGAAAGAAACCAGATTAATCAAATATGTGATGAAACAGGCAATATTACCACGGACATAGCAGAAATACATAATATCATTAGAGGATACTATGAGCGACTTTACGCCAACAAACAAGATAACCTGGAGGAGATGGACAAATTCCTGGATGCATATAAACTACCAAGATTGGATCAGGAAGACATAGAGAATCTGAATAGACCTATAACAAGCCAGGAGATTGAATCAGTAATTAATAATCTCCCAACAAAGAAAAGCCCAGGCCCAGATGGCTTCACTTGTGAATTCTACAAAACTTTCAAGGAAGAATTAACCCCTATCTTACTAAAATTATTTCTAAAGATTCAAAAGGAAGGAAACCTTCCAAATTCATTTTATGAAGCCTCCATCATCCTCATCCCCAAAACAGATAAGGATATGACAAAAAAGGAAAACTACAGACCAATATCATTGATGAATATAGATGCGAAAATTCTCAACAAGATACTCGCAAATCGTATCCAACAACATATAACAAAGATCATTCATCACGACCAGGTAGGCTTTATACCAGGGATGCAAGGGTGGTTCAATATACGCAAGACCATAAATGTAATACACCACATTAACAGAAAGAAAGATAAAAACCATATGATCATCTCAATTGATGCGGAGAAAGCGTTTGATAAAATACAACATCCTTTTATGATTAAGACTCTCAGTAAGATTGGTATAGAAGGGTCATTTCTGAACACAATAAAAGCAATCTATGAAAAACCTACAGCTAATATTATACTGAATGGGGAAAAGCTGAAAGCTTTTCCTCTGAAAACAGGTACTAGGCAAGGCTGCCCACTTTCTCCACTGCTCTTTAATATAGTACTGGAAGTCTTAGCTATTGCAATCAGAGAAGAGAACAGTATTAAAGGCATTCGAATAGGCAAAGAAGAGTTGAAAATATCTTTATTTGCAGATGACATGATGGTATACTTAGAAGACCCAAAGGTATCCATGAAAAAACTGCTTGAAGTAATAAGTGAATACAGTAAGGTGGCAGGATACAAAATCAATATCCAAAAATCTATAGCATTTCTATTTATGAACAACAAGTTGAATGAAGCAGAGCTGAAGAAAGGAATCCCTTTCACCATAGCCACAAGATGTATAAGATATCTAGGGATAAACCTAACTAAGAAAGTCAAAGACCTTTATAAAGAAAACTACGAGAATCTTAAAAAAGACATTGAAAGTGACATAAAAAAGTGGAAGGACATCCCATGCTCCTGGATTGGTAGAATTAACATAATCAAAATGGCAATTCTACCCAAATTAATCTACATGTTTAATGCAATTCCAATCAAAATACCAGAGATATTCTTCAGAGATCTAGAAAAGACAATTATAGAATTTGTCTGGAACCATAAAAGACCTCGTATTGCAAAAGCAATCCTGCGTAAGAAGAATGGAGTAGGAGGCATATCACTCCCTGATCCCAAGATATACTATAAAGCTGTGGTCATCAAAACAGCATGGTATTGGCATAAAAACAGACATGTGGACCAATGGAAGAGAATAGAGACCCCAGAAATAACTCCCAAAGCTTATAGCCAACTGATCTTTGACAAAGGATATCAGTCAATCCATTGGGAAAAGGAAAACCTCTTTAGTAAATGGTGCTGGAAAAACTGGGTATCCACCTGCAGAAAGATGAAACTGAACCCCCATCTTTCACCATTAACAACAGTCAACTCAAAATGGATCAAAGATCTGAACCTAAGACCTCAGACAATAAAACTACTTGTGGAAAATGCTGGGGAAACTCTGGGAGACATTGGAGTAGGCAAAGACTTCTTAAATAAGACTCCCAAAGCACAGGCAATAATCCCTAAAATAGACAAGTGGGACTATATTAGACTAAGAAGTTTCTGC
The DNA here is from genome assembly GCF_000334495.1 of Tupaia belangeri chinensis. Lineage (NCBI taxonomy): Eukaryota > Metazoa > Chordata > Mammalia > Scandentia > Tupaiidae > Tupaia > Tupaia belangeri. The sequence goes on along the minus strand of NW_006208084.1, from coordinate 5,669,706 downwards.
ACAGCAAAGGACACAGTAACAAGTGTGAACCGACAACCCTCAGAATGGGAAAATATTTTTGTTAAATATGCCTCAGACAAGGGACTGATAACGAGAATACATAGGGAACTCAAGTGCCTTATGCGAAAAAAAATGATTAACCCGATTAAAAGATGGGAAAGTGAGCTGAACAAAAGTCTCTCTAAGGAAGACATACGAACAGCCAAAAAGCATATGAGGAAATGCTCGACATCCCTCATCATAAGGGAAATGCAGATAAAAACCACAATGAGATACCACCTAACCCCTGTCAGAATGGCAAAGATTAAGAATATAAAAAGTGATAAGTGTTGGCGGGGATGTGGTGAAAAGGGAACCCTCCTACACTGTTGGTGGGAATGTAAACTAGTTCAACCACTGTGGAGAACAATATGGAGGTTCCTCAAAGATCTACAAATAGAACTACCATTTGATCCAGCAATCCCACTTCTGGGTATTTACCCAAAAGACAGGAGAACGCTCAGTCAGAAAAGTGCTTGCACATCCATGTTTATTGCAGCATTATTCACAATTGCCAAGACATGGAACCAACCTAAATGTCCACAAACTGATGAATGGATTGGAAAAGTGTGGTATATATACTCTATGGAATACTACTCAGCCATAAAAAATAACAAGACCCTGGAATTTGATAGAAAATGGTCAGATATGGAGGATCTATTGCTGAGTGAAGTAAGCCAGGCTATGAAAGAAAGATATTGTATGTATCCACTCAATATATACCGACCATCCGCATTCTATGATAGAGAGCAAAAAATCAGAGGACATAAAAGTGTGGAATGGGGTAAGTGAAGAGAAGAGGATAGAGAAAGATAGCAAGTGAACAATAGAGAGACAGGACGTTAGTGAGAAACAGATAGGGGTTATTAACTGTTGATGATGACATGTATAGTATTCTCAACTGGGTTGGTCTGAGAAGTATTTCATGATGGGCAAAGTATTTTTACAAGCAAAACGAGAAATAGCAATTGACTGTTTTATAAAAATAATTAGAATAATAAAAATAATGATTGGGGAAAACAGAAAAGATATGGAATGTTGAAGTGGGGAGATTAATGTCTCTGTACTGACTGACATGCATGGCATTCCCTTTTGAAAAAACAATGTAATACACTGTAAAGTTATATGTAATCCAATGTAATATAAAGAAGATTATGATGATAATAAAAATAAAAAAATAAATTAAAAAAAGAACTATTATAATTATAAAAATATTTTGGTTTCTTGATTTCTTATAGGTCTGTACATGCACGAAAAAACATTATTTTTGAAACAAAAAAACCTTAATTTACCCTTTTAATGTTATAAATGTCTTTTTTGTTGTTTTTAAAAGCGCAAACACAGTTCTTGGTCAAATTTGAGATAAACACACACAGATTTTACTTCTAACTGAAGCTAGACAATTTCTTTTTAAGAAAAATCATTTATTTAATTTTATTGTTTAATTTGCTCTATGGCACATGTGCTTACCAAAGAGAGACAGAGAAAGTGAGAAAACCAGCCACCAGATTTAGGACTCAAACCGCAGCCAGCCAAATAGAGTCCAGTGCCTTAACCAAAACGCAACCTGATGGCCAAAAGCTAGATGATCTCTGTTCCTCGTTGCACACAAAAATAGTTGAAAACTGCAGCACACAAAAATAGTTGAAAACTCTCTCAGGCAAGGCATGGTACTCTTCGCCAAACCCAGATTTATGAAAGGCTGATCAGTAAACCTCATGCTGATTCTACAATCTGCCCTCATCTCACCAAACTCTTCTCTTCTGTCAAAGTCAAATTCTCTCCTCTCAAAGTCAAGTTCTCAGACTGAGTAGAACATTGAGAAAACTGGTCCATCCTCAGTGTGTGATGCATTTATGTTGAAAGGGAGAAAAAATATTGTTAAGGTTATTCCTGCAAATCTTCTAGTGGTTTATAACAAGACTTGAGGCATACCAATATCATTCTTCTCTTTTGAGCCTAAGCAGTAGTAGAAATATGTCACAATTTCCTTTTGCAACGTGATTTTTTTCCAAGAATCGTGCCACTTAAAGTAAAATATTCTTCCCAAGGCCCTCCAGGGGCTGACTCCTCTTGTCCATGTGATAAAAAAATATCTCCTATATAGACTAACTTTCATAGACATTATTCACCTTCATAGATCTCAGCAAATCTGGTCAACTATTTCCTTGAAAGTACCCTATAGTTCACCTTTCCACTCAAACACCTGTGTAGAATTGTCCCTCTGCTAAACCACCAGATTTTTATGTAGCAGGAGATTTTTTTTTTTTTTGAGAGGTTTTTGCTATAGGGCGCGTGCACTCACCAGAAAGGCAGACAAAGAAACAGAAAGAGAGAAATAACCCCCCAGAGGGGATGGCCATGCTGCAATCTCTTCTCCTCCATTCTCCTCTCAGGATCTTGGGCATGCACACATATGTGCCCAACATGAGTTTAAGCCACCGGGTCCAGGATTTGAACCACAGTGGACTACGTTGGCGTCCAGCGATATAGTCATTACGCTAACTGCTGGTCCCTATAGCAGGAGATTTTAAGTGATCTTTGTTCAGACTTTTATAATGTTTTAAACATTCTTGAGTAAATTGGTCTTTGTTTGTTTTTGTTTTTGTTTTTTGGAGAGGTTTTTGCTATAGGGCGCATGCACTCACCAGACAGACAGAGAGAGACAGAGAGATAGAAAGCGAGAAATCACCCCCCAGGGGGGATGGCCACGCTGCAATCCCTTCTCCTCCATTCTCCTCTCAGGATCTTGGGCATGCACACATATGTGCCCAACATGAGTTTAAGCCACCGGGTCCAGGATTTGAACCACAGTGGACTACGTTGGCGTCCAGCGATATAGTCATTACGCTAACTGCTGGTCCTGAGTAAAGTGGTCTTTGTTTTTGAAGTTAGCCAGTCTGTAGCATCATTTGAATTTCTGTCATCTCCAAAAGTATTTGCCAACAGCACCACTATGGAAAAAGTGGTGTATTGTGATAATACATAAAAGAAGTTAAATCTCTCATAGAACCAATGTCCAATGAGCCATCAATATAAGATGCCACTATAGATCCTCCAAGACCAACTTTGTGTTTCTAGACATAAAGATAAAACAGTAACCACAGAAGGCTTTTGCTTGTCTCCATCTTTCTTTTTTCTTAACATTTTTAAAAAATTACTTATTTTATGTTATCTTTGATTTCGCCGTCATTTAGAAATCTTACAACTACCAGGCCAGTAGGTGGCATGGAATTTAAGATGCTAGATCCCACATGGCTGGCCGCATGATTCAAAACCTGGACTCAGTTACTTGAAAAATCAAACTCAGTATGCCCAAAATCCTGAGAGGAGACTAGAGGAGAAGGGACTGTGGCGTGGCCATTCCCCTTGGGGAGGGAGGTGACATCTCACTTTCTCTATCTCTCTCTCTCTCTTTCTCTGGCAAGAGCACAAGTACTATTGCAAAAACTAAAACAAAACATAGTAAATATCACTTCATTAGGCAGGCCTCAGAGCCAAGTGCATAGCTAAGAGAGCCAACCCTATTTTGAATTCTTGTCCCAGTGGCTTAAAAAATTCACTGAGCACATGTGCATGTGGTCATAAAATCCTGACCACATGGAAGAAATGAAGGAGAAGGGATTGCAGCATGGCCACACCCCACTGAGAGGTGCTTTCTCCGTCTCCCTTTCTCTGTCTCTCTGGCAAGCACACATGCCCTCTGGCAATACGTGCATATGCACACACACACGTATATATCACTCATGGCACTTGTAGGTGAAATCTGTTGACTCATCAGATTGAACAGAGAAGCTGTTGTTTTTCAGCTTGCTACACAAACTTCCACATCACAGGTAATGTCATCAATACACCGACTAATCAAAAGGCTTGAAAGTAGAACCCTTTCAACTTCTCCTACATCTTGGCCTACCAGTTTTCTCATTTTAGTTTTACTAGTATTATTACGTTTTCACCCACTGAGTGACTTACCCTTTGGTACCAATAAGTTAAGCTACTGGGTAATTTGTTCCTTGAACCTAAACATGTCTTTTGTTTTGTTTTTAGAATGATCTATTTAAATGTATTTATCATTATTATTTCTTAATTTATTACAGAGCACATGCACTCACCAGAGAGAGAGACAGAGAGAGAGAGAGAGGAAAAGTGAGAAAGCCAGTTGCCAGGTGCCAGACTCAAACCACAGTGGCCATGTGGGAGTCAAGTACCCCAATCACCATGCCACCTGCTGGGACCTAACCGTGACATTTTAATCAAGGATTTTGGTTGCTTTGAAATTCCAGTGAACTCATTAGCACTTTTCCTTATCTACAAATAAAAATTTCCTAAGCTACAAATAATGGCTATTATTAAAGTCACAGCCAGGGGCCAGCAGGCAGCATGGCAGTTAAGGTGCTGGATTCCCACATGGCCAACCATGGTTTGAGTCCTAGAGACAGTGGCTTGAAAATCGTTACATATGCATGTGCATTCTTCTGAGAGAAGAATGAAAGGGAAGGAATTGTGTTCACCCTGGGTGTGTGTGTGGGGGGGGGGGTTTGATTTCTCACTTTCTCTCTCTCTGTCTCTCTCTTGTCTTTCATGCTCTATGGCAAAAACCTTAAAAAAAAAAGAAAGAAAGAAAGAAGAAAGAGAAAGAAAGAAGAAAGGAAAGAAGGAAAAGAAAAAAATAAAATAAAGAGATAGAAAGAAAAAGAATTGAAAGAGAGGGAGGGAGAAAGAAAGAGAAAGAAAAATTGCATCTGGCTGAAGCCATTGCTCTTTTGTTTGCAGGGATACTGCACTGTGTGGTCAGCAGGACTCCCCCACCACACAAACCCATTGGTGAGTAGCTTTCGTCAAAAAGGAGAATTTTTATTATATGCCACTTGTGGCAACCAAGCAGTGATATGATTCAGAAGACTGTTAAGTCTTTATCACCAGCTTATGAGAATTGTCCAAACCTGTAGGACTAGAAAAGTTCACATGGAAAAACAAACATGGAAAAATTGTGAGGAACACACTATAAAGGGAAACCTTGAAGGAGAACTAACCCTATCGGATGCTGAAATACTAATAAAAAATGCAGTATTGACACATGAATCAACAAATAGACCAATGGAATAGAATTGAAAACCCAGAAAGAGACTCAAGTACACAAGGAAATTGGAGTATTTGATAATGGTGGCCACTCAAATCACTGGTGCAAAAATTGATGTTGTAGTAAATTGTGCCTATATAGACAACCAAGTAGTCAAAAAGTAAGACTTACAGAAGCAAGACGGTCAGAAGAGATATCCACAGAACTAGAAAAGAGATTGCAGCTGGTATTTCTCTAAGAGGATTCCTGAGGCTGGTGCTAATGTTCTTGCCAAAGGGAGCTGGAGGCTGAACCAACTGTTAGTGTGATGTTAAGCAGAACAGCAAGAAATAGGAAGAAGTTCTTTCTCCCTTTCTTTGCCTTTCCCTTTTCCCTCTGCAAAATCATCTCCTAACATAGAAAATGTAGTTTGCAAAGTCCCAGAACCAATATCACAGAGCAAAGTATAAGAAGGTGCGTTTGGGAAGCCAGCAGGTGGTTAAAGATGCAGGACTCCCCTGTGGCTGACTGTGGTGTGAGTCCCAGACCTGGCAGCTTCCTTTCTTACTTTCTCGTTCTCTGTCTCTTTCACTGGTCAAATTAAAACAAATAATAATAAATATAATTAAATAAAATAATTCTTTAAAAAATAAAAAGGTGTGCTTGTAAATCTTCTTAAACAGAAGTCAACACAATATCCAAAAGTGATGTCAAGAATAGCCATATAAACATAATACTTATGAAAAACAACACAAAACAGAAAAAAAAAGTTTAGTATAGGAGACAGGCAGGAAAGAGTCAGGGCGGGGGGGGGGTTTGATTTAATGACTTATAAAACTATTTTACTTTCTAAATTACACACATATACTTGACCTGTATTTTTTAAAAGTTGAAATTTAAATAAAAGCTTGTTGGTAAAGACTGAGTATAACCCTGGCCCCAGGGTGGCATTTGTAGCTTAGAAAAATAAATTCAGTATTATCAGGTAATTTCACATTTGGAAAGTGAAAGGGAGAAATTACCATCTTGATAATACAAATGCCCAAAAGCAAAAATAGTGTGATATTGGGAAATAAGTATTTAGCCTTTGTCTCTGTCTCCTGATGTGTCAGCGTGCTTCAAAAAGTTCTGGAGAAAATGAAATTAAAGTATAAGTTTATTTGGGTGCAAATAATTGTTTTAGATCCATGTATCATTTTTTCATAATCTAGTTTCCACCGACGTTTTGAAGACCCCCCCTTCAAGTAGTTCCCCAAAACCCAAAGAATCCTGAGAGTTTACTAAGTAAAAATAATAATCAGCCTGAGCTCAGGTTGCTAGTTTCAGACAGGTGACCGGATCATCACGTAGAGTTAGGGCTATTTCAATAAAGGCAGTGATGAACTATGGACCACAGAAGGTGAAGAATAGGACCCTGCCTGGCAGGTCCAGAAGGTGACCTTGAAGGCTGAGGGGTCATGGTCGTTCTGAGTCTTGAAGGATGACTAAGGGTTTACTAAGTAAAGGAAACACAGTGAAGAGTGTGAAAGAAGACCCAGAGGAGTGACAGGCCCCAATGTGTCCAAGGGAGAATGAAATGTCCAACGGTAGTGAGTAGGACATTCTCCTTTACCTGCCAACTTCGTAGAGGGAGAACAGAAAACAGGGGAAGGAAAAGGACTTCCTTTTCTCATCTTCATATTTCTTGCTGTCCCAGGTGGAGATGGTGGTGGGCTCTGATACTGGGGAGGGTGTCTACTGAATAAGTTATATATGTTATATATAACTTTAGGATCGGTTCATTCACTAATTTAAAAACTAGGGAGCAAATAGCAAGAAAAATCACCTACACGATTTTTAAGAAAAATCATTTTAGTATCACCGCAGAGGAGGTACCCAGAGCGAAAAGAACAGAACAAGACACCAGAAATAGCAATAATGCCAACAACAATAAGAAAAGCTAATGTGTATTGGATAACTTACAAAGTACCCAGCTCTATGCCAAGGATTTGCCTGCATTCTGTCGTTTCATCCTGAGCATTACTCTGTGTGGTGGGAACTCTTATTCCCTGTGGTGCACATGGGGATACTGAGAAATACGAGACTGGACGTCTATGTAAGAGAAAACGTGCTCCCTCACAGGGAAGCTTCCGATATGTTTTCTGCCTGGGCAGGAACCATCAACACATGGGGCTGGCCTAAAGCCAGCAGGTATGATCACCTGGCAGAACAGGAAGCGGTTGGGCAGGAATGAGGGCAGTTCCTGACAAGTGCAGAATGACATTTGTTGAGAGAGAAGAAAGGTTAATGCCTAAACATGGTTATTAAAGAGAAGTTCAGAAACCTGATGTCAGAGAATATCCTACCTGTCTCCTGACATCAAGTTCTCCCAAAGTCCTGTCCACTCTAGCTCTGGGTGATTTCACCTCTCCATGAAGAGTTACTAATCACGCCTCTCACCCATTCGTTACTTTGGACTGTTTCATGGCAGGCTACATATCAATAAATGTTCTTTGTAGGCCAGTCAGTGCTGTGGTGGTTAAGGTAGTTAGATCCCACATGGCTAACTGTGTGGTCTAAGTCTTGGACATAGTAGCTTGAGAAACATGTTAGGTGAGTGCGCATGTATACCCAGAATCACAAAACAAGGGAGAGACAGAGAAGAAGAGGTTGCAGCATGACTGTATCCCATGGAGAGTGCTTTCTCACTTTCTCTCTCTCTCTCTGTTTCCCTCTGGAAAGCACATGCACCCTCCAATATATTAAATAAATAAAATAAAATAAGCAAATGAATGTTTTCTTTTGTCATTCCCCTTTTCACTAGAATTCCCTCCTCTCATCTTCATATAACCACTCTCTCTTATTTAATGGCCCATCGTTTCTTTCCCAACTAGTGCCTCCTTCCAGTTTTTGTATGGCTCTTCTTTCTACCCACTGGCTAAGAGAGAAGTCTCAATGTCTCAATGTCATGGTCAACTCCTCCTCTTCTCTCTTCACTCTTGCTTATCAAATTCTATTTTGACCCTAATTTCTGATGCTTTTCCAATCAGTCTCTCTTCTCTGTCATCCAAGGAGCCTCATACAGTCATCCAATAGCCAGTTTTGTCCAGACTGAGACAGTCCCTCACAACCTCTGTTGTAGGTTGAACTGTGTCCACCCAGGAGTGCTGAAGTCCTAACCTCCCAATGCCTATGAATGTTTTCCAAATAAGGTCTTTGCAGATAACCAATTAAGATGAGGTCATTAGGGTGGATCCTAATCCAATATGACTACATCCTTATGAAGAGTAATAATATAGACACAGACAGACACACACATGGGAAGAATGTCATGTGAACACGAAGGCAGAGATAGGAGTAATTCATCTACAAGCCCAGGAAAGCCAAGGGTTATTACCATCAACTACTAGAAGTGAGAGACATGGAACAGATTGTCCTTCACATCCCTCTGACACCTTGATCTCAAACTTCTCCAGGACTCTCAAACAATACATTGCTGTAGTTCAAGTTACCCAGTGTGTGGTATTTTGTGACAAAAGCCCTAGCAAACTGACTCAGCCTTCGAGATTTTTTTTTTCACTAAAATTCACATCTGCTCAAACCAATCTCTGCTGAAAATTCCTCCACAATAGTGAAGATTATAGGTTCTATTCATTAAGTACCTACTGAGGTTCTCCATGTCTATTGTATCTAATCCTTAAAACATCCCACAAAGGAGGAAATCACAGGGAGGAAAAAACGGCAAAACATTTAACAGACACAAAAATGGGAAATTGTCTGTTGATGATAATGTGTATGGTAATATCTTTGGATTAATATACAACGTATTCATGCTGGGAAAATTCATTTTGTATGCTGTAAAGATGTACAATGGTTGAATGTAAAAAAAAATAAACAGATACAATTTTATAAAAAGACATTACTTGGGCCAGCGGGTGGTATGGTGGTTAAGGCACTGGACTCCCACATGGTTGACTGTAGTTCAAGTCCTGGACCTGGTGGCTTGCTTTCTCACTTTCCCTTTCTCTCTTTCTCTGTCTCATTCTGGTTAATTAAAAAATAATAATAATAACAAATAAAATTAAATAATTATTTTTAAAATACATTACTAATTCTGATTTTGTAGTAAAAAAAAAAACTTTTGAAAGGCTAAGTTATTGGGCCAAGTTCACATAGAAAGTAAGCAGAAAAACTGAATTTTGACTCCGGATCTCTTAGATTTTTCAAAGTTAAATTGGCATTCATGTTCCACAATACAAGGGTTCAGCAAACTTCTTTTGCAAAGGCACAGACAGTAGATATGTTCAGCTTTGGGAGCTTATAGTCTCTATTACAACTATTCAACTCTGCCACTTTAGGGCAAAGCAGTCATAGATAATATGGAAATGAATGGGCAAGCTTGTGTTCCACTAAAATTTTATTTACAAAAACAGGCTGTGGGTCAGATCTGGTCCTCTAGTCCTAGATGACCAACTTCTCACTACAACATTATCTTCAGGAAACAATCTGTCCTTTGACATAATAATTACTAATACTCATAGTATGTTCATTTGAAGCAAGGATCTGTTCACGTACTCATTTATTTCAATTCTCACTATCACTATCCGTATTTTAGAGTTTAAAACTTGCCAAGATGATACGAATAGTAACAGGACAAGATTCAAGCTCCAAAGCCCATGATCTCACCTATTGTCCACAAGAACCTCCACACCTCCATTTGACCCCATCTTATCCCCGTCTTATCCTGCCAAGCTCCACCTCATTTCCTCACCTAACACCCTGTTCTTCTTTAGCAACACCACAGCTGAGAAATGAAGTGCAGGGAAGACACCGAGCCAGCCACCTGCCTGTTCTGGAATGGACACTGGCCAAGGCAAAGCCCTCGGTTCCCCAGAGTCCTTGCTGTCAGTGGGAATGAGAAGTGGAAAGGTAAAGTATCTACCTCCGTTACCTGGGTGTAACTTAATCTCCAGAGAGATTAAATGTAGTAGCTGAAGTGAAAGTGTCCATGCTTAGCAAATTTCCTAGGCTTTTGCTTTAAAGTTATTTTTATAATATTCTTCAGTGGAATCCAAGCTGGCATTGTAACTACTTGCTCCTTTCTCTTTACTAGCAGAGCCCTGATTTGTTTGGGATGGCAGCTAGAGGTGACCACGTGATACAGTTCTGGCCAATGATACATAACCGAAGTCTAGGAGGAACCTGGACACCGACAGAACTATATAACCTCTATACCCTTCTTCACATCCTTGCCTCCAAACTTCTGATCAGAGGAAAAAATTAATTGCCTCTTTAGCTAAACCATTATAGATGCATTTATGATACCTGCGGACCTAAGTGAATTAAACAGACAGTTCAGCCAATAGGACACGTCCTCGGCAAAAAAAAACAAAAAACAAACAAACAAACAAAAAAACATGATTTCTAGTACATAATAGATGTTCAGCAGATACGTGATGAAAAAATTGTTAAACTATTTCGGCCTAAAATGGCTGCTGAACTTTCACACTTGCATTCCTGTAGTTAAGCCAAAATCATACAAGTTGGGCTGTTGTCCTGAGCTGGTCGCGAAGTTATAGCCAATCACACCAGCCAGTCTTCAGTCAATCTGAGAAAGCCCACCTTTGGGCTGTTTGTGACGCCTACCGTCCACCTATAACCAATCCAATTGTTTCTCCACCTCATTCCTTTGCTTTGGTTTCTGCACATCATTTTCTCTTTTCCTTAATTTAAATACTGAGTCAACCACAGGGCTGGCTGAAGTTGTCCGGAAGTCCAGGAACAACTGCCCGATTTAAATCATGTTAACACTTGCCCAATTAAAACTCTACTCTATTAAATTGGCTGGTTTATTTTTCTTTTAACAAAATAAATGAATATATTAACAATAGAAGACAGAAACACTAGATTATGAGGATAGTTGCCCTTAAGAAGAAAATCATACTTATAGCTCCTACTCACTTGCTTAGTGCCCAGTATGTGCCCTATGTCTCCTCAGAAATCTTCACAACTCTTGGAGATTGATATTATCATTCCACCACTTCACAGATCAGGAACTGAGGCTCAAGGAGACTAAGCTAACTTGCCCAGAAAGTCACGGCCAGTATGTGATGGGACTAGGATTTGAGTCCAGAGCTGGGTGATGCTGAAATCTATTCTCTCAGGTCATGGTGCTATCACAATTAACCACTCACTGGGATCTTGGGTGGAGAAATTGGGTTGGAACTCTAGCCCCACAACCTCTGAGCTATATGAGTAGGGACAATCCTTGCTTCTGTGTCTCCGTTTCCTCATTTGTAAAAAGAGGAAATACCTTATAGCTTGTTGTATGAAGCGTGACATGCACTTGGGAGCCTTTAGCTAGTAAAGGCTCAAGAAATACTGCCCATCAGGAGCATTCCATTATCCCACTATCTCCCTCCCCTATTCCAATGAACCTAAAACAAGAATGAGGGCTGGCCCTCAGCGAAGGCTCCAGAGGAGGTGTTGAGGTGAGCAGGGGCCTTGCAGCCATTGGCTCCTGTGGACTTCTTAACCTTGGAGGCCTGATTCTGACTTCTCACTGCCTCCTAAGCATCTCATTTAAAGCACAGATCCAGAAATCTCAGAAATGCCTGTGAGATGTCCTCTTCTTGGCTTGAAGTTCTGATACTATGCTGAATTCCTTGTCATTCCAAGCTGAAGGAGTGTCCCTTGGAGCCTGAAGGCTCCTGCCTTAATCCCACGCAGGTGTCAAGACAATGCCTTATAGGCGGAGAACACTGTGCTCCCGTCTGCCTCACTGCCGCTCCCACCTTAGCACTGGGAGCAGCCTGGAGTTTGGACACATCTGAGGCAAGATGCGGGGGCGGATTTGAGTCTGAGATGCTAATCTGATCAACCAAAGGTTTCACATCTGTCTTGGCACAGGCACCTGGAATCTAAATAGAGTCAGTTGCAGCTCTGAGCAAGTGGGGTGGGGTCCCAGGGCATTGAATACAGGTAGGGCTAGATGCCATTACCAGCGAAGCAGGCATGGCAAAACCCTGCAATATCCTGGACCACTTAAGAGATTTAGTGTGGGAAAGACTAGGGCAGGAAATTGCTCTATAAAGCTGGGAGTTTGGAACCAGAGTTCTGTTTGAATGCCAACTCTTATGCTTATTAATTATGGGACTTGAAGTACATTACTCAATCTTTCTAGGTGCTACTTTCGCATCTGCAAAGTGGGAAAAATAGTAGTATCTACAGTGTTATGAGTGCTAAAAAATAATTTCATAAAGCTTTTAGAGCCATGTTTGGAAAACTGTCAGTACCCAGTAAATATTACCTCTGGTCGTCATCATGACATTTCATATGAACAATGACAACTACATCAGCTTTGAATGATCAGTTAAAAACTGTTGGTGCTCTGGGACCAGCAGTTGGTGTAATGGCTGTGTCACTGGATTCCCATGTAGTTGATTGTGGTTCGAGTCCCGGACCCGGTGGCTTAAACTCATGCCGGGCGCATGTGCGTGCGTGTCTGTCTCTCTGTCTCTCTCTGTCTTTCTGGCGAGTGCACACACTCTATAGCAAAAACCTCTCAAAAAAAAACGGTGCTCTGGGAGAAGTATTGGATTGTGACTGTGTTTTACATTTTTATTTTTAATTCTCATTTTCCTATCTCCCCTAAGGATGTAAAAATAAGGAGACATGATATTGCTTTGTGGTAAGAACATAGCTAATTTTTAAAATTTTATTTCATACATTGAATCATGGAACATACGATGGATGTCCCCAGCATGGACACACTGCACCCAGTCCAGTTCAAGATACCATACAGGCTATCATGTGGGCAGTCCTCCACTTCTGCGCCATCCAGTATCCCACCTATTTTCCTCTTTGATTCCCTTCCTGTCACCCTCCCTCAGATCCCTACCTATCTCATTTTTAAAGCACCTGTTATCTACTGAGTACCATGTTTGTTGTTCTGAACAAATAAAATGCCAGGATGTAGTCCCTGCTTTTAAAGGGCTTTCGATCTAAATGGACAAACAGTACAAAGATGAAATTTGCATGAAAATATAAAGAGCCTAAAACAAGTTCTATAGCCAAATACAAACATGTATGGCAGTGACCATGATCCCTGCATTAATTTCAAAAAGAGAGAGATTCTGGAAGGGATAGAATGGATACCTAGATGTTAGGTGGCACCCTTCCTGGGGATCTGAGGTCACTAACACTGAAGGTTGATAAAAAAAAAAAATAGTGCCACATTATTCTTATGTTGCATTAACTGTGTGCCAGACACAAGTCCAATCACTCTACACAGGTTTGCACTTTAATCCACACAGCAGCCCTATGTGATTTTCTGTTATTATCCACGTTTTAAGAATGAACAAGTGGGGCACAGAGAAAAGAAGTAATTTAACTCAGGTCACACAGCCAGTAAGTGGTAGAGCTGTATGTTTTATGCTGATTCAGCTCATCTGGTTCCAAAAGCTGCTCTAAAGCACTGCGCTATTCTTCCTTTTAGAAGGGAGGAGACCAACTCGTGTTAGTTATGTATAAGGAACAGTAGATGCTACAACAACCAACCTCAAACCCCCAGTAGTTTAACACAGCAGAGGTGTCTTATTCATCGCACAACAGCTCAGGGCAGGTGTTCAGCAGACATCCTCCTAGATAGTGAGTCAGGGACCTGGGCTCTTCCCATGCCATGCCTCCATGATTCACTAGGGCCACAGAGTCTTTGTAAGGATCTTTTATGGAGAGTCACAGAGGACGGTTTTATGGTCAGACCTGGAAGTTTGTCTCTTTTCATATTGGACTCTACAAATGTTTATGTCAATAAAAAAAAATTATTTACATTCTGTACATTTTTTTTAACTGTGTACCACCTTCTCTTGGTTAAGGTTTTAATGTTACAGATGGGGGAAACGGATGACCAGAGACAAAATGTAAGTGTTCAAGCTTATAGAGCAAATTAAAGGCACAGTTAGAAGAGACTTTGGGTCTCTTGACTCCCAAATAAGCATTGTTTCCACCAGACACGTACCCTAATCGAGGTGGCACCAGACCCAAATAGAGCTTTTGATGTGGAATCTTTAAAACATACATTTCCCCTCAAATTCTCTAAATGCCTACAGTGATGAGGAAGAATTTGCTTTTATGGGATAGAAAAAGTGGTACAAAATAGGCTTTTAAAATAAAGTTGGGAGGCCAGGCAGTGGCACAGTGATCACACAATTGGACCCACCTGGCAAAGGTCTTGGATTCATATCCTGGGACCTCTCTGAGTACACGAGGTATATATGCATGTGCCCATGGTACAGGCCAGCTAAGGATGGAGCACATCATGACGTGAAAACCTTGTAGGGGTGCCTGACTCTGTCTCTCAGAAAAATAATAAGTAAACTAAAAATAAAATAAATACAGTTTATTTACAATAAGCAGCTTGCGTCTTAAAGGAACCCCTCAGGGGCCTCCTTGGGTCAGTTAACTACTCTAATACTTCTCTGTTTGGAAGGTTTCACTGCTATGAAATGGATTTTCCTGTGGGGTTCCTTTCCCATTCCCCAGGCCTAGCAAGCCCTAATCATGCCCTCTTCTCACAGACTTCCTGGTCTTTTTTATTTTTTTCTTTTTTTGGAGAGGTTTTTGCTATAGGTTGCGTGCACTCACCAGAAAGACAGAGAGAGACAGAGAGACAGAAAGTGAGAAATCACCCCTCAAGGGGGATGGCCACACCACAATCCTTTCTCCTCTATTCTCCTCTCGGGATCTTGGGCACACTCGTACACGCACCCGTTATGAGTTTAAGCCACCGGGCCCAGGACTCAAACTGTGGTCGACTAGATGGGAGTCCAGCAACACAGCCATTACACCAACTGCTGGTCCCACTTCCTGGTTATTTTTTAACAACATTTCTCAAGACAAGGAAAGAAAAGAAAAATTTTCTTAATCCTGAGAAGACTTAGAACAGCCCTATATATAAACATTCCAAAAACAATTCAGCACTACCCATCACATAAAACAGATGATCCAACCCAATCTTCTTGACTCAACCCCCACACACAAGACAAGTCAACACAAAGGATTTCTTTCCATTTTCAGAAGACACACTAAAGATAATAAATGTCTACAGGAAGCTGAAAACACAGAAATACCAGTTTAAAGGTTTTTGTCAGAAAAGGTCTCATGAAGTTTTGATAGAATAACAGGACCTATTCATGGAGTTTAAGAGAACATAAGGATTTTTTTTTTCTACACTCTTCTCCCCATGATGATTCTTTCATTTGGGGCACAAATTGACCACTTACCTTCAGGGAAGAATGTTCTCTGTGAGACTAGAATTATAGAGATTAAAAAAAAGAGGATCTAAAATTCAGAATAGTTAAGTAACTTGCTCAAGGTCACACAGTAAGAAAGTGATGAAACTTTATTTGGACTCGGATCTCAAACTCTGGTGCTCATGATTTCTCCACTGGGTTCTCAAACTTCAAAACACATAATATGAGTGGGACCAGCAGTTAGCATAATGGCTATGTCGCTGGACTCCCATGTGGCCAACAGCAGTTCGAGTCCCGGGCCTGGGGACTTAAACTCACACTGGGCGCGTTTGAGGGCGTGCCCAAGATCCTGGGAGGAGAATGGAGGAGAAGGGAAGGGATGGCGGCGTGGCCATCCCCCCCTCATCCCGGGGGATGATTTCTCGCTTCTCTCTTTCTGGCGAGCACACGCGCCCTATAGCAAAAACCTCTAAAAAATAAATAAATAAATAAATAATGGAATATGAGCAACACGAGCTAAAATGATTTGAGGTCTTGTTACATGCTGGGCACGATGAAAATCTGCTTCCTTTAAAGAAAATAAGCAAGGAAAAAGAATGACTTTTGGATTTTCAACTCTTTCTGTCCTCTAGTTGATATAGGAAGAAAAGAATTTTCCTTCTCTGGAACTGTTCTTTGATGGCAACCAATTAAATGGTCATCTTTATAATTATATTCCTTGCATTTAGGGGAGAAAGACAGGATCCCCTTAATTCTTCAGATGTCTTTCAGTATTTTGACAGATCACAGCAATAAACAACACTGTCACTTTTATGGTACTTGTCTAAATATTGCACGTTGACTTCATCTTAGATATTACCACTCACCTACGGCAATCAGACATGCCAGGTATTTTAGGAAAGTTCCAGGTTTGGCCTCTGTCCTAGTACATACATTAGTGCCTTGTCAAACAATATAGTTACCATATAAGAAACTCCACAGATGTGCCCAAAGACAAGAGGACTTCAAAAAGTTCATGAAAACAAAATGGAATTAAAGTAGGAATTTATTTTGGCTCAATTTCTTTTATAAACCCATCCATAGCTTTTTCATAATGTGCATTTTTTTTCCATGAACTTTTTAAAGACCCACATAGTTAATTAACATGAACCTCATGTCGCCAAAACTCAAGTTTTAGTATGAGCTTGTACTCTTGGAATTGCTTTAGTTTATGACTATTTCCAAGGGGCTTGTTCTCAAGGTCCAGTCCATGATCTCAGGGGCAGGCTTGAACACTTTCTCCATTTGGGAATGGTTGGTTTCAGGAATCGAAGATCCCAAAGATTGAAGTGTTGTCTGTGTTTTGTAGGCAAATATCTACTTAATCATTACTCCATTGCCTGAGGAGAGAGTCATAACCTATACATGTATTCCAAAAGAATGTTGTTTCCCACTTGGCAATAAATATCAAACATTTCCAAACTGGGCATGTTAAGGCATTTGATATATTACTGTGTGGATCTAAGAACAAGACAAAGGGTGGTTTCTATGCCAGAACACAATGGTAGGAGGGTTGAGGACACTCAAAGTTCTCTCATCTAAAAATACTCTACCACTCCCATTTTGCTACTTCAATCATAAAAAATAGCACCCATAGTTAATGTTTAGGCTCTTTTCCTAGGAATGGAGCAACCTCATTGTATTCACCAATAAAGGTTCACTAGGCGTCAGGATCCAGGAGAATGGGCCAGAGGGAAAATGGTTTATACAGAGGTTGAGGCATAGCTAATCAAATATAGAAGAGTTCACTGCAGGGACCAGAAGAGAGGCACTTTCGGTGTCTTTCTAGCTCTAATCTTACTAGAGAAATTGCTAGAACTCTATTCCCCCTATGCAGTGCTTTTTGGAGTCACAAGAAATCTCAAGTATGTTCATAAACAAATCTGTTACATTTCAGCTTCTTCTCCATCAAGAGTGCTTGCTGTTTCAGCCTCTGCTGCCCTCAAAACACCTGTAGATAGATACCTCGTCACTATTACTGCTAGTTTTGGTATCCCAGCATTGCCAGAAAGAACTTCTTTCATGGGACCAGCAGTTACGGAATGGCTATGTCGCTGGACTCCCACGTAGTCAACCGTGGTTCACGTCCCGGACCCGGTGGCTTAAAACTCACGCCGGGCGCGTGTGCGTGCGTGCCCAAGATCCTGAGAGGAGAATGGAGAAGGAATTGCGGTGTGGCCATCCCCCTGGGGGTGATTTCTTGCTTTCTGTCTCTCTGTCTCTCTCTGTCTGCCTGGCGAGCACACGTACCCTATAGCGAAAAAACCCTCAAAAAAAAAAAAAAAAAAGAACTTCTTTCTCTTCCTTCTTAGTGCTCACTTTCTGAGGATCCAGTCAAGAGCCTCTCAATGCAGGATCAGAGAATAGTGGTACATATATACTACACTGAACATACTAAGCAGTATGTTGGCCCTATAGCGTAGTGGTGTGTACTGGGATCTCACATGGCCAACTGCAGTTGAATTATGGCCTGGGTAACTTGAAAAACACCCCAGATGGCTGTGTATGTGGGCCCAAAATAATTACAGGATGGAAAAATGAAGAAAAGAGGATCACAGTGTCAACACATCTTATTGGGGGTTCCCTCTGGTGAGTTCACATGCCCTCTGGCACTGAAAGAATTTTAAAATGAAAAATAATAATAAACCAGGGATAGCAGATGGCATAGTGGTTACATCTCTGGACTCCCACATGGCCAGCCATAGTTTGGGTCCTGAACCCAGTGGCTTGAAAAATCACACTGGGCACATGTGCATGCCCAAGATCCTGGGAGGAGAATGGAGAAGGGGTCATGGGGCCATTCCCCCAGGGGGGTGATTTCTTACTTTCCCTTTCACTGTCTTTGTCTCTCTCTTTCTCTGGTGAGTGCACATGCCCTAAGGCATAAACCTCTAAAAAAACAGTAATAATAGTAATAAACGAAACCTCTGTACCTCTACCTTTTATTTAAGAAGAATTCTTCTGATGATGATGATTTAGAGACAGACTCTTGCCATGCTGCCCAGGCTGTCTTGAACTCATGATCCTCTTGCTTCAGCCTCCCCAGGAGCTATGATTACAGGTAATGCCACTGCACCTGCCTTTAGTTCAGGTGACTTCTAACCCAAAAGTTTTATTGGTTACCCATATAACCCATCCACTGTCCCTCTGTGCTTGTCTAAATAATGTTTGCATTATCTCATTCAACCACCATTGCATCAATACATGATAGATAATCTCTATATGAGCTATCTCTTACATCTCTGGTGTTTCTCAAAGACACACCAGCCAGAGGGTAAAATGGAACCAGGCTATTAGGATTAAATTTCATCTCTCTTGTTCTGGCCCCTCCCCTGTTGCAAGATCATAGGTGTTTCTGAGTTCTCAGGCTTCCAGCAGGGTCACTTCTGTGCTGATAAACAAGTTTCACCCTCCTCCAATTACCAGACTTCTACTGCCCTTAAACCCATCTTAAAGGACCATCTTTGTTGAATGGAGGAATATCAGAAAGGATATTGGCTTATCACTTGTACTTCCAATGCCATCTTTCACTCCTGCTCTCTGCACCTTTCCAAGCTTTTAGTGCCCATAATGGCCATCAAAGTAGCCAACATGGCACATTAACCATCAAAAGATCACAATGAAACTAGCCATGATTCTGAGAGTTGCAAGTGATGGATACTCAAGTCAAAGTGAATAAACACAGGAGGGATTTACTAGGTCACATAACTAAAATAAATTCAAGGTAAAGCAGCATGCAAACATCTTATTTTCCCTCTGCTCCTCCTCCTCCTCCTCTGCTTACCCTTCTTTTAGCTTCATTCCCAAAGAGACTTCCTCCCTGTAGTAGCAAAGTCGGTCACTATGATTGTCAACTCAAAATTCATACCTAATAGCTACATATAGAAGAGAAGGAGAGAATACAAACTTTATTACTCA
This sequence comes from Tupaia belangeri chinensis, assembly GCF_000334495.1. Lineage (NCBI taxonomy): Eukaryota > Metazoa > Chordata > Mammalia > Scandentia > Tupaiidae > Tupaia > Tupaia belangeri. Next base: position 5,650,419 of record NW_006208084.1, on the reverse strand, counting down.
GTAGCATAGTAAGTTCTGGCAAGGTCTCTGATTGCCTCAGTTGGTGTAACATACTCATCCTTCAGCAAGCACTGTGACAGAGGAATATGAACTGCAGGTCTTGCATGAGTATAGGAGAGTACTGGCCACAGTTGAACCAAATTGAATAGCTCCCACAGAGGAAAGAGTCTGGCACCAAAGTAAGGTAAGGAGAATGCCAGGAAAACAAAAGCAACACATTCCTAAAGAGACTTTATTCCAAGATTTTACATTTCTCTTTGCTCCTTTAGCTTTGCCCAGAAACTAGGGTAGAATAAGATTTGCAAGTATGGGCGTGAGGGCATCAGCATGTGGAGTTGTGACCGGAGCACACAGAGCTGGGTCTTAGAAACCACAAGAAATAATATAGGGACCACTGTTGTTTCCAACTCAATCTAACCTGAGCCAAATCCTTTCTCTAGCTGGACTTCTGATTCTCATTCATGGGCAAGCTGGTCTAAATCATTGTTCTGAAACTATGACCTCTGAGCTCATCCTATATCATGATCTAATGTCACTGTGAAATATCAGAAATCCATTTTCATTCTACTCTTCTCAAACATGCCCAGAAATAAACATACTAGCAGCTCAAAGACAGTCTCAATATTTTCACTGACTCTATTAAAAAGTTAATTCTCTAAAGCCAAAAACATCTGTCACTCTCAGAACCAATGAAACTATTTTCCTTTTCAAAGATACATATATATAAACACATATATAAATATATATAAACACATATACATGTATTTCTTAACACTTTACACATTTTCTAAGTTGGTCATCAGGCAGAAAAGTTGTTCCCATTGAATAAAATGGTCTCAGACCCCTTTCTTCTCTGAAAACCTATCCTTCCATTGGAATAGAAGTGAGAGAACTACTTTGATTGCAAAACCCTACAGAGACACCTCAATCTATCTGATGGCACTTTTTAGCGAAATTAAAAGTATGGTGCCTATGCTTCACACACATCAGGATGGCTGTAATAAAAAAGATAGATAATAACAAGTGTTGGAGAGGACTAGAACTCTCGGACATTGCTGATGGTAATGTAAAATGGTGTGGCCACTTTCCAAAATAGCCCAGCAGTTCCTCAACATGTTAAACACCAAGTTTTACCCTCCTCAATACATAGCTAAAAGAGACACAAGTCCATGCAAAAACTTAGGAATATTCAGAGCAGCATTATTCACAATAGCCAAAAAGTAAACAGTGGCCCAAATGTTCATCAACTGAATAGATAAATAAAATGAGGCAGTGGTTATAGTCAATTATCATTAGGTCATAAAAAGAAGGGAAGTAGCGATTTTTCTACAATATGAGAAACATCGTGCTAGGTGAAAGAAGTCATGCACAAAGACCTCACACTCTGATTCCATTCACATGAATTGTGTGGAATAGGCATAGAAACAGAGTAAATTAATGGTTGCAGGAACTTGAAGGAGAGCATAAACAAAAGTGGCTGCATGGGCATGGAGTTTCTTTGGTAAAGAAGGAGGCATAATGAGTATGTTCTAAAACTGATGGGATTGACGGTTGCAAATGTCTGCGAGTATACTCAAAACCACCCAATTTCATACTTTCAATGGTTGAGTTGTACAGTAAGTGAATTCTAGCTCAAGAAAATAGCTTTAAAGAAAAAAGTGTGGCTATACCCCTGAGGTGTGATTTCTCACTTTCCCTCTCTCTGTTTCTCTCCTGATGTGCCCTATGGCAAAAATCTAAAAAATAAAATAAAAAAATAAAAATAAATAAATGAAAGAGAAAAGTATGATGCCTAAGATCAGCTTGAGAGAGAAATTAATATTTCTTGATAACTAAATATAATTACTCAGAACGCATGTGTTGCCTTTTCTTCACAACACCCATTTCCCCTTTTGGTGATAAAACCACTGGGATACTGTCAGAAAAGAACCAAATGCATATCATTTCTCATCATGTTTTTCATGTGAAGCTGCCTCCGTGCCTCTGTCATCTTCATCTCTCCAGACACCAGGGAGAGAGCACATGACCAAGCTAAGTGAATTAGCATATAGCAGCCCTTAGCAACAGTGACTGGTTTGGAGATAAGCAACTGACACTCTTGCTGACAGTGACTGGCTGCAAGATAGGCATGTGACTCAAATTATACCAATCAGGGCTAATAAAACACAACTCCAGCGCTCTTGTTTGAGCTTTTAGGGGCCGCTTTATGTTAGCCCACTTTTCTGTTGCTAATAGAATACCACATACAGTAATTTCTGAAGAAGAATGGTTTATTCAGCTCCTGGTTTTGGAGGTCCATGATCAAAGGGCCACATCTGCTGAGAGTCTTCTTAATGGTGAGACTTTCTGCAAAGTCCTAAGGCACAGGGCACCACACAGAAAGAGGCCAAGGGCATATGTCAGCTCTCCTCTCACTCCCTCTTCTCATAAAACCACCAATATTTAATCATGGGGTCCATTCTAATGACCTTATCTAATTATAATTACCTCCTTTAGGCTCCACTTAGTAATATCATAGTCAGATTAAGTTTTTGTCCCCTTAATACCATCAAAATACAACCAAATTTTAGCACGAATTTTGGAGAGATACAATCAAACCATAGCACCACACCAGCCTTCCTTTTGTTCAACAGCTGTGCGTCTGAATGATACAACAATGGGAACAGTTAGCAGCTCTCTGCAACCATAAATGAGAAAGCAATCTGGAAATGATGGGAGCACAGAAATTGAGTAGGTCTGAGAGAGAGAAGCAAAGTTCTGGCTACATATCATTTGAGTTCTGAGTCTTACCACCCCTGCAGCCAGATGTTTCCTCTGGACTACCTGATTATAGAAACTATGTAGTTCCTTTTTCTGCATAAGCCAAAATGGGTTAGATTTTCTGTCTCTTGTAACCAAAAGAATCCTAAGTGAAAGAAATAAGGAAGAACTTTCCCAAACACTGTCTTAAGAAATAAGCATTTTTTGTTCATTTAAAGAGTGCCCAATCGACTAAAATTGTCTGTCCTTGGTATAAGTCCTGAATGAGCATAGGAAGTATTGGCACCTATGTCACACTGAAATAAACCCAAATCTGTGTGGCTGTAAATGTGCTCTCTTTAGTACTCTGGACTATTAATAATTGATCATACTTCAATCTCCATTCCCACATGAGAAAATGGATCTAGAAATGTATCCAACTCCCATTGCCAGGCAAAATATAGCTGCCCAACTTTTTCCCAGGAGATCAGGGAAGCAATGCTATAAGATCTCAACTGATCTGCAGAATAGAAGGTCTGGTGAACACTAATGATCTGATCAGCTTTCAGAAAACCAACTAAGCCTCAGGCCAAAATAAGGGGACTTATATGGGCTTGTATGAATCAGTTATCTTTCTGATTAGTATTTAGTTGCATTTTAAGGATTGATTTCCTCTATACGAGAGTGAGCACTGTTAATACATATGAATATACTCACCCTCTGAGGATATTTATTAAGCTAAATACTTGAAGCACTCATGATATTGTGAAACTCAAATCCCCCAAGTAAACAATTGAGATCTTATATGCTACTTGAGAGATAAAGCACTTCAAAGGTCTTCTTTGAAGTATGAAGGCCTTGGGCCTATTCATTTCTGGGGTTGGTGTTTGACTCATGCTTGAGATTGAAAGAAGGCCAGTCAAATTTGTCTAACTTCAGAACCACAGCCCCTTCACCCCTGCTCTTCCCTGCCTACTACAATTCTTAGAAAACACTAGGAAGCCCAAAAAAAAAAAACATTTTTAAGGTTTTTTTTCTTTCTCTCTAAAAATAAACCCCAAAAGTCAATATATCTATGCTCCAGGACTCAGCTCAATCCTAGATTATCAGTTTTTATAAAACCAAACTTAAGAGAAAAAGGAACCAGATTAATCAAATTCGCAATGAAACAGGCAATATTACAACAGAAACAATAGAAATACAAAACATCACTAGAGGATACTATGAATGACTATATGCCAACAAAGAGAACCTGGTTGAGATGGACAAATTGCTAGGCACATATAATCTACCACGATTGAATTATGAGGCCATAGAAAGCCTGAATAGACTCATAACAAACAATGATAGTGCATCAATAATAAATAACCTGTCAACAAAAAAAAGTCCAGGTCCTGATGGCTTCACCTCTGAATTCTACAAAACTTGTAAAGAAGAGTTAACCCCCATTCTACTCAAACTATTTCTTATGATCCAAAAGGAAGGAATCCTCCCAAGCTTATTTTATGAAGTCTCAATCATCCTTATCCCCAAAACAGATCAAGACATGACAAAAAAGGAAAACTACAGACCAATATCTCTGATGAACATAGATGCAAAAATTCTCAACAAGATACTTGCAAATTATATCCAACAACATATAAAAAAGATTATTCATCACAACCAGGTAGGCTTTATTCCAGGGATACTAGTGTGGTTCAATTTATGCAAAACCATAAATGTAATACACCATATTAGCAAAAAAAAAAAAAGGATAAAAATCATATGATAATTTCAATCAATGCAGAAAAAACATTCAGTAAAATACAAAAATACAACAGCCCTGGGACCAGCAGTTAGTGTAATGGCTATGTCGCTGAACTCCCATGTAGTTGACAATGGTTCAAGTCCTGGACCCAGTGGCTTAAACGCACACCAGGCGCATGTGTGTGCATGCCCAACATCCCAAGAGGAGAATGGAGGAGAAGGGATTGTGGCGTGATCATCCCCCCTGGGGGGTGATTTCTCGCTTTCTGTCTCTCTGTCTCTCTCTCTGTCTGTCTGGTGAGCGCACGTGCTCTATAGCAAAAACCTCTCAAAATAAAAAAGAAAGAAAAAAAGAGAAAAAAATACTTACAGCTAACATTATACTGAATGCAGAAAAGCTGAAAGCTTTTCCACTGGTACTAGACAAGGGTGCCCACTTTTTCCACTCCTTTTCAATATAGTGTTGGAAGTCTTAGCCAATGAAATCAGAAAAGAGAATAATAGAAAAGCCATTAAAATAGGGAAAGGAGAGTTGAAAATATCTTTATTTGCAGATGACATGATGGTATACTTAGAAGACCCAAAGGTTTTCGTGAGAAAACTTCTCAAAGTAATAAAAGAATATAGGGAAGTGGCAGGTTACAAAATCAACATCTAAATATCAATAGCGTTTTAATATAAACAACAAGCTGACCAAGGTATAGAGCGGAAGAAAACAATCCCTTTGACCATAGCCACAAAATGTATAAGATACCTAGGGATAAACCTAACCAAGGAAGTCATAGACTTTGACAAGGAAAACTAGGAAAATTTCAAAAAGACATTGACAAGGACACAAAAATGTGGAAGGACATCCCATGTTCCTGGATTGGAAGAATTAATATAATCAAAATGGAAATTCTTCCCAAACTAATCTACATATTTAGTGCAATTCCAACAAAATTACCAGAGACATTCTTTACAGATCTAGAAAAGACAATCATAGAATTTATCTGGAATCATAAAAGACTCTGTAGTGCCAAAGCAATCCTGTGCAAGAAGAGTGAGAGGCATCTCACTCCCTGACCCCAAAATATATTATAAACCTGTGCTAATCAAAACAGCATGGTATTGGCACAGAAACAGACAGGTGGACCAATGGAACAGGATAGAGACTCCAGAAATAAACCCCAAAACATACAGCCCAGTGCTTTTTGAAAAAGCTTATCAGTCAATTCAGTGGAAAAATGAAAACCTCTTCAGTAAATGGTGCTGGAAAAACTAGGTATCCACCTGCAGAAAGATGAAACTGGACACATGTCTATCACCATTAATAAAAACCAACTCAATATGGATCAAAGATCTAAACTTAAAAATCAAACTATAAAACTACTGATGGAAAACACTGGCAAAACTGAGAGACATTGGGTCAGGCAAAGTCTTTTTAAACAAGACTCTCAAAGCACAGGCAATAATCCCAAAAATAGACAAGCAAGATTATATCAGATTAAGAAATTTCTGGACAGCCAAAGGCACAGTAATTAGTGTGAATCGACAACCCTCAGAATGTGAGAAAAAATTTGTAAACTATGCCTCAGGTAAGGGACTGATAACCAGAATACATGGTGAACTAAAATGACTTACCTCTCCCCAATTAAAAGATGGGAAAATGAGCTGAACAACCAAGTTTCTAAGGAAGACATACAAGCAGCCAAAAAGCACATGAAAAAATGTTCAACATCCCTCATCATAAGGGGGATGCAAATTAATTTTTAATTTTTTTGAGAGTTTTTTGCTATAGGGCACATGCATTTGCCAGAAAGACAGAGAGAGACAGAGACAGAAAGTGCAAAATCACCCCCCCACCCCAGGGATGGCCACGCCACAATCCCTTCTCCTCCATTCTCCTCTTGGGATCTTGGGCACACACACACATGCTCCTGGTGTGAGTTTAAGTCAGGGTCCAGGACTCAAACTGCAGTTGACTATATGGGAGCCCAGTGACATAGCCATTACGCCAACTGCTGGTCCCCAGGGAGATGCAGATTAAAACCACAATGAGATACCACCTAACCCTTGTCAGAATGGCAAAGATTAAAAATACACAAAATGATAAGTGTACATGGGGTTGTGGTGAAAGGGGAACTCTCCTACACTGTTGGTGAGAATGCAAATTGGTCCAGCCACCATGGAAAACAGTATGAAGGTGCCTCAAAGACCTATAAATAAAACTACTGTATGACCCAGCAGTTCCACTCCTGGGTATCTACCCAAAGGACAGGAGAATGCTCAGTCAGAAAAGTGCTTGCACATAGTATTGTGGCATTATTCACAATTGCTGAGGCATGGAACTAACCCAAATGTCCATGAACAGATGAATGGATTGAAAAGGTGTGGCACATATACCCTATGGAATACTACTCAGCCATAAAATAAATAAATTAAATAAATAAATAAATAAAAACAAGTCTCTGGCGTTTGATAGCAAGTGGACAAATATGGAAGATTGATTGCTGAGTGAAGCAAGTGAGGCTATGAAAGAGAGACACTGTATATCTTCACTTACTATATACTAACTGTCTGCACTCTCTGGTAGAGACTGAAAAATTGGAAGACATAAAAAATTGAAAATAGTTATGGACACTGGAGACAATGTAGAAAGAGGGTGGGAGACGGGAAGAGTGTAGGGGAGGAAATTAGGGAGAAAAAAGAGACATAAGACACTTGTAGAGCACAGAAATGGTTTATTACCTGCTGATGATAATCTGTATAGTATTCTCAACTAGACTGGACTGAGGTGTATCTCATGTTGGGTAAATTCTCTCTACAAGATAAAAAAAAAATGTAAACAATAAAGAGAATTCATTAGTTTATATAACTGAATGACCTAGACATGGAGGGTAGATGCTTCAAGCAAAGCTTAATGCCATACTCTTATTTTGAGATCAAGGCTTCATTTTTATTTCCTTCTGTTCATTTTTCTTAGATTCTTATTAGTCCATTTTCTTTGATAAGGACGCCATTTTCAAGTAGTATCATGACGTCAGAATGACTGGTTACAGCACTCAGTGATCCTTCATTCGCTTCCAACAGAAAGAGTCTGTGTCCCAGCATTTCTGGCAAATGCCCTAAGTCTCTTTTTGATTGGCCCGACTTACACAAAATGTCCATTTCTGAAGCAATCATTACAGAGAATATAAGATGCTGATTGGCTCAAGCCAGAGTTTATTCTTGGAGGAAGAAAAATTGTCAGTCTCACCCAGACCTGAGGCCTGGCAACTTGGAGTGCAATAGGCAAGGGAAGTGGGAGATGGTTGCTGGCATCATTTCATACATGTTGCACCAGGAAAACAGAGGTCACATCACTTATCACAGCAAGACCACCAGCTACTAACTTGTTCCTTCTTCTTGATATTAAACTGACTCCCAACTAAATATACGAATGTCATCCTGTCTTTTCCTACTTCTAAAGTATCAGGGAGAAAAGACAGAAACACTCAATAGGTACATGAGGGAAAGTAAAATTGCTTGCAGGTTTACTCCATTCTTCAGGAGCAGGCTCACTGATTTTTATTTATTTATTTATTTTTTTTTTTTCAGGCTCACTGATTTTTAAGCAAGCCACAAAAAAATAAAAAATGAAAACTCAAAGGAACCCAATCCATGGACCAACTCAGTCATCCCAGCCACACAGAGCTACGCAAACTACAGGGCAGAGTGAACAAAGGAGAAAGTCCCGACTGGGACCCTGGGGCCAACTCCAGATTTGAGGGAGAGGCTTGGGGCCAGGACTGCCTTTCCTTTGTTCCCAATCCTCCTCTGGCTATTTGCATTTCATTGTGGTCCCGGATGATTTAAGGAGCCCAGTAAAAGCCCTTGGATGTGGTTTGAACAGTTCATGCTCCAGTGATAAATAATGTGACCAATGTGTATGGCCTAGAGTCACTGCATTATCAAAGAGCTCCCTGGAAACTAGGGGGATGGTGGGCCTTTTTTTTTTTTATTTTCCCTGTTCCTACTTTCTTTCTTTCTTTATTTATTTAATCAACTTGATGAATTGATTTCTTATCCTTTTCCAAGTGTTTAATACCATCCTAGGAACTGATACCAGTCCTGACTTTGAAAACAGATCTTTTCAATACTGCTTTCCACCAGAGTTTTGATCAGTGGCCAGAGTTGAAAGAAAGAGTGAAGGATACCAGGCCACTTTTCCATCCTTTTCTCCCCACCAATAACTCCAGACACAATTTTTTCCCAGAGAAATCTGCTTGACTTCAAAGGCAGTTCTCTGTCCAGAAGAGATATACTGATGGCAAGTGGGGGTAAAGAGGAACAAGTAGAGAGGAAGGAGTAGTATCTCTGGACAGGGAGGGAAGACAGAGGGATGGGAGTGGAGTTCACTGTCCTGTCTGAGCTTAACTTGTCCCTGTGAGGCAGTCCCTGGCAGGAGGACTTGGGTCTTTATTTGGCAGGAGGCATGACAGTAAGAACCCAGAAGTACAAACTTGTGTCTGCTGGCAGAGAAATCAAATTTGGATAGAACAGAATAATTACTGACTATTTCTGAAACAGTTTCTTATATTTGCCTCCATTTCTGCCTTGGTGGTTAAGAACTGGGGTACTGGGGTCTGGGTTCAAATTCCATATATTAAGTGTGTTTAGTTGGACACATATTTTCACCCTTGATATCTCAACTTTCTCATCTTAGCTAGAGATAAGGGGACTGTCCTTCTACCTATCTACAAGTGAAAAGGGTGAACTGAGCATGCTACTTCCCCTGGCAAAGATGAGACTATGTTTGGGATTGAAAACTTCACCCTCTCCCTGTGCAGATTTGGAAATAGGCAGGGAAAGAACTTTCCTCACTCAAAGACCAGCAGCCTTCCAAGCCAAAAGTTGTCAAGAGAGTGAAGATGCAAGAATTAGGAGGAGGCAATTTGCCAAATAGAAAGGACTGCTACTCATAAATGGGTGTGGATGGAGATCATCAAAGCAGTGACTTTAAGTGCCATGTTTGAATTCCACCAACACCTCTTCATCTCCATGAGCTAGGTGAGATGAACCACAATAGCAGGGGAGAGAGCACCAGCTCCCCAGTCCAAGCAGGGACCTGAAACACCATCAATGGAAGTAGGAAGATCCCTTTGCCGAGAACACGTGACAAGTCTAGCTCCCTGGTTGTCTTTTCTCCCCTAGAACTAGAGATACTTCTGTAATTCAGGCATGAGGTGACCAGGATCCAGGAAATAGGTATCTTGATAGTATTGACCTCTGACAGTTGTTAGGACCCCAGAAGATAGTGGATGTGTACAGTGCTTACAACAATGCAATGCACAGAGTACATTCTCAAGAAAAGATAGCTAACTTCAGCAATTTAGAGTCTTTTATTTGCTTCACTTAGATGGTAAGTTCCTTTAGAATGTCCTCTGTTCAAGGTAGAAAAACTAGAACGTAACTCAGATCTTAAATGTTCTCTCCTTATTTTTCATGGTGGGTACTAAGGACAATGGTGTTTTCTTTTCTGCTGTCATACGCCATACAGCTTGGCTTTGTGACATCCTAAAAGCCCTGGTGTCAGAAGAACCAATTAGGCATCAATACATGGAGAAGCCTACCACTCAAGGGCTTATTTTTTTTCCATCTACCTTCCAAGGGCAGGATGGTTGCTTTCCAGACCACAGTGGCTCCATCTCTGTGAGATTCCCCCAACAGAAGGCTTGACATAGGTCTCTTTAGGGGCACCTTGCCCACCTTGTGGGTTTTATTTTGTCTAAAACACATGTGGCCATTTGTCACATACCTGGATCCTTGGCATCTTCCCTTTAAGCTGTCGCCTTGTGGTTCCCCAGCAATTGCCAACTGTTTTTTCATATTAGCCCAAGAAAAACATCATTAGGAAGACTGAATCCATAGCCAAATCTATTGCTTAATGGTCTGCAAAGCCAAATAGAAATAAATTGAAGGTGTCTGAGCCTAAGACCTCTCTGCTAGCAAAGAAAGTGAAACCTGACTCTTTAAACATGAAAAATGGAAAGATTGTCTCTGCCATATTGCAGAAAGTCTTCTCTAAATAAAGTCACTTATAGAAATGTACAGTTTTTCCTTGGGTCTTCTTCAAAGATATTCTAGAAATAGAGGCCATTTTCTCTACAAGATAAAAAACGATCCTATGCGTAGTTTTTATTTAAATTCTATTACTCATAGAACTGGCTCTATTTCTTAATGGGGCTGCAAAATTTAGGAGAAGATGATTCAGCATCATCTCCCTTGGGCCTACTCTTTCCCTCCTCCTGTTACTTCATTTCTGCCTTCCTCCGCACTCAGCCATCTCCCCATCACCATCCTACTCCCACATCTACCTCTTCACCCCTAACTTCACTACCTCACTCTGTCTTTGCTGTGGTTTGAATGCTTGTATCCTTCCAAAATTCATGTTAGAAACTTAACTACACAATACAATAGTATTTAAAAGTAGGGCTGCAGCCAGGCAATGATGCAATAGTGGTACAACTGGGCCCACATGAGAAAGGTCCTGGGTTCACATCCCAGGATCTCCCAGAACACATTGGCCGTGCACGTTCTCTCCCCTTTCTTTCTCTCCCTCTCTCGCAGAAGAAATAATAGATACCTTGGGAGGAGAAATAAAGGGGTGGATCTTTGGGGCGATGATTAGGTCACAACAGCTCCACTCTCATAGACAGGTGCCCCATAGACACTCCAAAGAGCTTTTTACCTTTCTGCCCCTTCTGCCACGTGAAGATTCAGCATTCACCACTTCCAGACAGTGAGGCAACAGGGTATCATTTTGGAAATAGACTCAGCCTTGATCTTAAATTTCCAGCCTCCAAAAAGATAAGAATAAATTTCTGTTCTTTATAACTTCCCTAGTTGTTAAGTATTTTGTTATAGCAGCAGGAACAGACTAAGACATTTCTCGATCATCTCCATATCCTCACCCCTACCTCCACCACCCATCACCTCCATCTGCCACCATCCTACTTCCTCTGCCACCTCACTCATACTTCTCCACCATCCCAGCCCTACCTCTACCATCCCACCTCCACTTCTACTCCCTCACCCCTGCCTCTTTCACCAACCACATCTACCTTAGCTACTATTCAATCCCATGGATACGTAAGTAGGAAAATCAAGTTTTCTACAAAGGTTAAACTCGGACTGACATCAAACATCTCAACAACATAAGGCAGAGGATCACAAATTCTGAAAAAAAGCAAAACTCAAAAATTTTATATTCAAGGAAATGGTCCTTTGAGTTCACACAACAGCCAAGCTAAAACATACATTAAAAAAAGTATACATGAGAGTGCATGTGTGTATCACTAATATATGAAAAGAAAAAAGACATAAAACCCAGCCAATCAAAAGATGAGTCAAAATAAAGAACTTAGAAAAAGAACTGTGTTTATAATAAATAGGTGAGAAACATTAATATATCAAAATTTTAAACCAAAGCTATTTAACAAAAATTGTAGCAATTTTAAAATAAAAATAATCATGTAACTAATAAAAATTATGAAACAGAAAATAAGTTAAAGCATTCTAATTTCCTCGAGCATCATATACAGAATATCTAGCTATGTCTATATTTAAAACTCTGTTTTAAAAATACAGCAGTCCCAGGGTCGGCAGGTGACATAGTGGCTGAAGTGTTGGACTCCCACATGACTTACCATGGTTCAAGCCCTGGACCTGGTGACTTGAAAATCACAGATGCATGTATGTGCATGCCCAGAAGTCATGAGAGAATAGAGGAGAAGGGATTGCAACGTGGCCATTTCCCAGGGAGTGATTTCTCATTTTCCCTCTCTCTCTGTCTCTCTTCAGCAAGCACATACACTCTTTGGCAATGTGTGTGTGTGTGTGTGTGTGTGTGTGTGTGTGTGTGTTTGTAGCAACTCCAACCTGTTCATTTTTCATGATATTCATGCTTTACCTTCAGGAGGTTCTTTCAAAAACTAATTGTTAGTTGTAAATAAATACTCATATGAGGTTTTAGCAATTCCTTGGTGTCCTTTACTTCTACCAAAAAAAAAAAGATTCTTTAATTTAATACTTTATTTATTTATTTATTATTTTAATTTAACAAGAGAGGGAGGGAGAAAGAGAGAGAGGAAGAAAGAAAGTGAGAAAGCAAGTCACCAGGTCTGGGACTCAAACCATGATCAGCCATGTAGGAGTCCAGTGCCCTTAGCCACCACACACCTGCCAGCCCAAATACTTTTTATTTTCAAAGACATGAACAGAATATTTCTATCTTTCATATCTATTATTTTATCTGTGTATAGAGAGGAGAGAAAAGATGGAATTATAATCCTAAAGGTGGTTATTTCTACATGGTGAGATTGAGGATCACCTTTAGTTTTCTTTTTTGTGCTTTTCTGGGTTGTGTGACTTGTTTTAATCATTATTATGTACCATTTTACAAAAACAGTATTATTGGGAATCAGCAGTTAGCGTATTGGCTATGTCGCTGGACTCCCACGTAGTCGACCATGGTTCGCGTCCTGGACCCGGTGGCTTAAAACTCACGCTGGGCACGCATGCACACGTGATCCCAAGAGGAGAATGGAGGAGAAGGGATTGCGGCGTGACCATCCCCCCTGGGGGTGATTTCTTGCTTTCTGTCTCTATGTCTCTCTCTGTCTGGCAAGTGCACGTGCCCTATAACGAAAACCTCTCAAAAAAACAAAAAACAGTATTATTAAAGAAAAATTAAATGCTGAATTTGAATAAAGAAGAGTGGTGGGTCCCTTCTCCAAGACTCCTCAGACCTTGCCCTGGCAGGGTGAAGGGGCTCTAGGGAGTCAGTGAGATTGTCCTGATGAAGGATGTCCTGTCTGCAAGTTGTCTTCTAAACTATTTGTCTGTACCAGAGATCGTTTTTCTAGCAACAAGGCTTGTCAACTCCCCCTTGCAAACACCAACAGGGACCTGGAAAAATTAATATGTAATGTTTTAAATTGCAGGAAACTGGCTTGAACACAAGTATCTATTCCAAGATGGAGAAAGTGGAATAACTGATTCTGGAATTTGCACCTTCTAAGTCAACCATCAGAGAACAAGATAAAAACTGCAAAAATACTCTTTAACCCTCAGAACCAAATTCTTTATTCTCAAATTATCCAATAATCCTAATAAAAATAAAGGTTCCATATTAGGAACTCAACAAAAGTGAAAGAAAATGGTCCAATCCAAACTCAAGAGGTCTTTGGGCATCCCAAGTAGAGAGTATCTGCTGCTCGGGTGAGCTCGTGTACGTGACTGGTGTCCAGGTGTTCAGGGGGCCAATTGGAGCTGCCATACAAGAATTTGTTAGTGCCCCAGGAACCCCTTCATGAGGAAAATAACTACTTTTATGCTTGCACTAAGCTCTTCATGTTGATTAAATCCCATTTAATGTTCTCAAAACCCTTATGAGGTTAGTGCTACTCTTGTCTCCACTTCATATACAAGGAAACTTAAGCTCAGACTAAAAACAATTGAGTGGTGAGTTGCTCAATCTTGATAGTATTCTTAAAAGAGACAGGAGATTAACTACAACAAAATTGATTGCATCAGAAAAGGGCAAAATGGAAGCTTAAATCCCATCAGACAAGAGTCTAATTTGAGCAAACTAAGGCCCAAACTCTGGGAATTCTGAAAAGCAGTAGCCTCAGTAGGCAAACTAATGGGCCCCAGGCCTACTCAAAAGCCCTGTTTATACAGCCCATTGAGTAAGGGAGAGGTATTCATTCCTCGCAATAGCACTATAGCCAGAGGGCTATTGGTGTTCATACCTGGATTTAACCCCAGTGAGGCAGCCACATGACCCCCAGCTAAGCTGCTCACATGACCTGAGAAGCCTCTTGAACTTTCTGGAGATACAATACAACCTTCTGAGTGGAATTCAGTATATAAGTGTCTTCAGTCAAATTAAGTTTCATAACAATAGCATGGATCTAAGGTGGCTAGATGCTTACATTAGAGTAAGGCTAGGTTATAAAGGCAAGACCAATATGCCTAGTTTCCACAGTGAAATGCAGCTGTCAAAAGCTACGCTATCTAGAGTCAGCTGATGGCGTGGTGGTTAATGCTGGACTCACATATGGTCAACTGTGGTTCGAGTCCTGGACCAGGCAACTTGCTTTCTCTTTCTGTGTCTCTCACTGGTCAAATCGAATAATAATAATAAATTAAATAAAAAAAACAAATAATTATTTTTTAAAAAATCACATTGTCCAAAATCACATTGACTCAGACGTGATGATTAACTCTGCTGTAGTGTTGTGGTTCCAACTCTCTGGCAGCCTTAAGCATCTCTGTTCCCTACATACACAGCTGAGCATGGGGGAAACCAGAAGCCACCCATGAGAAGACAACTCTTGCTGGGACCTGGCACCTTCCTCCTGCTGGGGCAATATCCTGACTTCAAGTCCACTACATATTGTCATGGTGGCTGCACCCTGAACAAATCCAGGGGGTGCCATTCATGAAGGCTTCAACATGAACAGCATCCTTTAGAGCTGTGCGACACAGTAGCCCTGTCATGGTACCCAACTCATGGTTTCTGTAGTACTCGAACTCACTGTCTTGTTTATAATTTGTCTCTTCTGAACTGTGAGCGTTTGGATAGGAGGGCTCCTGAGTCTTATTCATGCTTTTCTACTCCAGGCATCTATTAAAGAGTTGGAACTGGATAACTGTTGAAAGCATGCATGTGTGATTGATGGTCTCTTGGCATGGACCATTTCTACTCTGACTTTACTCTGGGCTCTGTTAGCCTCAATTTACAGATGAGGAGACCAAGACAGAGAAATTAATAAGTGGAGACCCATCTTTTTCTCTCCCTGGTTTTTTCCCATCTACATAAGAGAGATTGCAGGTTTTTTGAAAGGACTAGGGAGAAGCTTCTACTTGTCCTTATGGATCTCATTGCCTTCTCTTAAGATGCTATATGTGGGGTGGAGAAGAAGAGTACTACTTTTCCTTCTATATTCACACCACTCTCAGTAACTCCCTATGCCCCTCCAACACCAAAGGTAGGGGGGTTTCCCACACCAAGCAATTCTGTACTTCTCTGAATATACCAACTGGGTGTACTATAAGTTTTGATACTTTGCCAGGAGATAGCATCAGAGCCCCAGCCCACAGATTAAGCGCTCAGTTTCACTAGACTGCCTCCCCTTAACGCCTAATTCATATACCAACTACAAGTCCTTTTTGTTACCTGTGCTTCTGACAGATCGACTACAAATCAGGGGTTCACAGAACTCCCTCTTCATGCTTGCTTATTTCCTAGAACAGCTCACAGAGCTCAGCAAAACCATTTACTGACAGCATCACCAATTTATTGCAAAAGGGTACGACTCAGAAACAACCAGACGGAAGAGATGCAGGAAGGACAGGAAGGAGGTGCAGAGCTCCTGTGCCCTCTCTGGGTGTACCACCCTCCAGGCACCTCTACTTTTTCAGCTGCCCTGAAACTCTCTGACCCCATCCTTAGGGGGCTTTATGGAAGCTTCATTATATAGACAGGATTGATTAAATCATTGACCATTAGTGATTAACTCAACCTCTTGCCCTTTTTTCTTCCCCTGAGTTGGCCAGGGTGGAACTGAAAGTTCCAACCCTCTAATCACTGGGTGTGTTCCCCTGGTAACCAGCCCCCATCCCTAAGCCATCCCAACTACTAGTAACACAAAGAAATACATGGCTTCCAAGTCTCCAAGAGTTTTAGAAGCCACATGCCAGGAAAGATAGATGAAGACTAAATATGCATTTATCATAAATCTCAATACCACAGTATCTAATTAGGGCGGCAGAAAAGTTCAGAGCACATATACTTTATTCCCTTGCAAGATCTCGACATTTTCAGAGTAGCCTCCCCCACCCCAACTCTCATGCCCTCAAACACACACATTATTCTCCGCCCTTCCATCTGTTATGCCAACTACTACCACAGGGGGAGCCTGTGGTTCTTTATCTGCTTTGAACACCTGGGTAAGAGTCATACAATGATGAATTCAGATGTCTAGACATGGGAAACCTAATTTTGACTGCAGGTTCCATCAAGTTGTATTAGTAATAAAGCTGGTGAATTAATGGCTACTATTCAGTTGGTTGAAACACCATGGAGGGAAGAATAGGCAGTCTGACACCATAGTCTGAGGGTTTTTTTTTTTTTTTTGGTTTGGGATTTTTTTTTTTGAGAGATTTTTCGCTACAGGGCATGTGCGCTCGCCAGACAGACAGAGAGAGACAGAGAGACAGAAAGCAAGAAATAACCCCCCAGGGTCACACCGCAATCCCTTCTCCTCCATTCTCCTCTCGGGATTTTGGGCACGCACGCACATGCGCCTGGCGTGAGTTCTAAGCCACCAGGTCCGGGACGCGAACTACTGTCAACTACGTGGGAGTCTGGCGACAAAGCCATTATGCTAACTGCTGGTTCCCCATAGTCTGAGGTTTTAATCACTACTCTACACAGCCAGTAAGGAGGAAACTGAGGCTCAAGGAGATAGGGCAGGAGTCACATAACAAAGAAACATATAAAGCATGGAGGAAGCTTGGATTTTATCATAAAGGTGGTAGGGAGTCACTCCAGTATTTCAAGCAAGGAGAGTAGACACTACCATCTGCAACAACCCTGTACCAGAACCCTACCAATAAGAT
Source organism: Tupaia belangeri chinensis (assembly GCF_000334495.1). Lineage (NCBI taxonomy): Eukaryota > Metazoa > Chordata > Mammalia > Scandentia > Tupaiidae > Tupaia > Tupaia belangeri. Next base: position 5,633,283 of record NW_006208084.1, on the reverse strand, counting down.
TTTGAGTTCAAACTTTCTTTCAAAAGAAAAAGAATCTGAGAAAACAATATCATTACTATCTTTCTCAGCTATTCATTACTTATAAGGCTGGAGAATGGGAGGGTTTGTTATTGTTCTTTGTTCTTAAAGGAGAAGCATATTGAAGTGAGTGGGTTATTTTGTCTTTGTTTTGCTTCCTCATTCTCACAAAGTCAGGCAGGTCAGTGTGGCAGCCAGGCTGCATGTGTGGTCCACCTTGGCCTCTGCAAATGAGTCCTACAGAGACAGATTTCACTAGTACCTGCTGGGCGTCTGCCTCACTGAGCAGAGTCAAGCCTGAGCACACAGGTTGATTATCGTAGACTTCATCATTAGTAACGATTTCCTCTACCATCTTTGTTAGCATTTACTGAGCTCTCAGGATGTACTAGCCACTTGGTGTGCTGAATTGATCGATCGATGGATGAAATGTGTTAGAAACTAATATTCTCTGTATTTTACAGGTGAAGAAATTGAGATGCAGAAAGTTTAAGTAATTTATTCAAAAAGACACACATAGGAATTAGTAGAGGGAACTCGGACTCTGCTTTATTCGACATGGGATTTCAGTGTCTTAACCACAAGGCTGCACTCTGCCACAGAGGAGGTCTTCAAAGGTGGCACCAGGACTGCCAGAAGCAACATCTGGGGCAATGTGAAAAGTGCAGTTGGGAATGCGCATGGCTTTGGATAGGAGTAAAGTGACTTAGTTGTTCTAAATTCCCTGAAGCAAAGACATGTGGGAAAAAAACCTCCCAGATGCTCATTACTACTAATTGAATCACATAGTGATATCTCAAAGAAAGAAAATGTTCTCAATGAATTGCTTGTCTCAGCTTACTCAGAATAATGTAGAGACATCAACTTGGTAATCTAATAAACCAAAATTAAATAAACAAGCAG
>NW_006208084.1:5607304-5631838 GCF_000334495.1 Tupaia belangeri chinensis | reverse complement strand
GCAGGAATGTTTGTATTTCTATCTTTAGCACAGATCTGTGCAACAGAAGTAGATGCAAATGATTACTCAATAAAATTCAACCTTCATGGGGTTCATATTGTATGCTGGGTACAGTACTAGAAACTGAAATAAATCAGACATGATCTCTGTCTTAACAAGGCTTACAGAGAACTGTAAGGGCAGACAGTTTAGTACTAACCATAACACCACATTCCAAGGCAGCATATCCGATACTAGCATTTTATTTATCAGAGCACAGAAGGCCGGGCAGTTATTTCTTCCCGAAATTCAAAAAATGTTTCACAGGAGCATAATATGCAAATAGTGAAGGATAAAAAGAGTCAGAATATAGAGAAGAATATTCTGGAAAGGAAGATGTTTTGAAGCGTAATCATTCAGAAAGGGAAGGGGGAAGAGTACAAATTATATATGGAAATGTGGGAGAAACAGTTTTTCTGGGATGCAGAGGACAGATAGAAACTTTGCTAGGAAAATAAGCAGGGCTAAATCATGGAGCACATTGAATGCCAAGCTAATAAACTTGGAACTTGGTCCTATGGATTATGCAGAACCTCTGGAGAGTTTGTAAATCCATGAGAACAACCATTTGGTGTGCTTTTCTGAAAGCCTGCAACGGGGCCAGGGTGGATGAACTAGAAGGTAGAGGCTAGGGTGTGGGTAAGAGGCTATATAATAATTCAAGTCATTGAGAAGCACCTAAGCATTGATAAGAGGTGCTCGATAACAGTGCTTGATAGACATGTCTGGGGTTGAGTAAACAGTCTGATGACTAATTGGAAATGGAAATAAGAGAGCAGGAAGAGCCAGAGAAGACCCTAGGTCTATGGTGTTTGTGAGGGGGTAGATAGATAATGATGTCATGATTCGAGATAGGCAATCCAGGAAGAGAAGCAAAGGTAGGGAGTAGGAGAGATAAAGGTTCTGTTTGAGATATGTTCTGTTTGAAGCACTGCAGAGCAGACACAAACTGGGGAAGCAGTTGGAAATAGCTTAAATCCCTGAAGAGAGAGGTAGAAATATATGAGTCAGCATTTCATGGTAGTTGAAGGTGTGGGAAAAAGAAAATTTCCCAGAAAATACAGAAGTTGCTAGAAGCGCAAAGAAGGCAGATCCCTAGGGAAGTCTTACTTATGGCACTTCTACAAAAGAGGAAAACGAATGGTGATTAAGAAAAAATAGGCAGAGAAGTAGTAGAAGTTAAAAAAAAAAAACGGTATGGTGGAAAAGATGAAGGTCTAAGGCCTATGTCAAATGTCTCACAGGTATTCAGCATTACTGTAATAAGAAATCACTGTGAGATCTTGTTAAAATGCAGATTTTTGATTCAATAGGCATGGGGTGGGGCCCAAGATTCTGCTTTTGAAACAACCCTCCAGGTAATGCTATTGATGTTTGTCCATGGACCTCACTTTCAATTGGCAAGGGGTAGGGTGAAGACAGACAAAAACCACATGATTTAGCAATTAGGAGGTCACTGGGAACCAATGAGGGGTTTCAATAAAGTGGCAGAGGTTGAAGCCAAATAATACACTTAGGTGAAGAGTGATTGAGAAACGGGGTGGGGGGATAGGGGGTGGTCATGGTAAGCATGAGAAAACTTCCAGGGCTCAGCATGCAAATGAGGCAGTGGTTGGAGGGAGAGGCAAGGGAAGATTTTCAGGGAATGGGGCAAATTTGAGCCAGTTTGTACAAAGGTAAGGGAGAGAAAGAAGAGGAAGCAGATAATTGTTCTGGAGGAAGTAGGAAGGAATGATGTTTGGTCCTAGACCTTGCACCTCTTTTAAAGACACCTCTGAGACAAAAAGGAAGGAGATGTTAAAAAAACAAAATTCTGGACAAACCAAAAAAAAAGTTTAAAGATTTACTTGACTCCATTTGTAATTGTTTTTTAAACAATTATTTATTTAATTTTATTTATTCATTCATTTTATTTTAATTTGACCAAAGAGAGACATATAGAGAGAGAGAAAGAGGGAAAGTAAGTCACCAGGTCCTGGACGCGAACTGTGCTCAGCCATGTGGGAGTGTCCAGCGCCTTAACCACCACACCACCTGCTGGCCCCTGTTATTATTTTTTAATTTGAACAGAGAGAGAGAAAGAGAAAGCAAGAAATCAAGCCACCAGTCCAGGATTCAAACCATGGTCAGCTATGTGGGAGTCCAGCACCTTAACCACCATACTGCCTGCTGGCTCCAACAAACTAAAATTTAACAGTTTATTTGAACGCAGGGCAGGCAATTCAAATCAGGCAGTTTTTAAGAAAATAATTTTCCAGGAACTCTGGGTAGCTATATAGTCATGGGGTATATAAGTTCGTGGAAAGGGAAAGTAACATACAAAGAAACGGAAATGAGGGAATGCGGTACAGAAATAATTGAATTGGTGGAGGGTAGGCTGCACAAACAGCCTATAAGATAGGCTTTTCTGATTGACTGAAGTGTGGCTAGTGTAATTGGTTGTGGCTTAGTAACCAGCTCAAGAGAACAGCCTACCATGTACGATTTCAACTTATCTATAGAAACCCAAGGGTGGGAGTACAGGGGCCATTTTAGGCCAAAATAGTTTAGTTTAACCAAGGGAAGGCTAGGAAAAGACACAGGAATGCTTTCAAGGAGGCAGGGTAATTTCATAACTAATGTCCTGTTTGGGCACAAAAGTGAGAAGCTACCTGTTGAGAACAAAGGGGTGAAGGGGTTTAGAGAGTAGAAGAGAGTAGTAATATGGAATAGCCCCTGAGGACATGGAGATAAGAGATGCTTCTAAGAAAGTACCAGATAAGACAGTGGTAAGAGGAATGAAGTAAGTATGAGCAAAGATGGAAATCCATAATAATCCTATTTACATAATTTATTATACTTGCAATACTCCATATAGCATGCAGGAATCAATTGTAGAATACCAGAGTCCAGAGAACTCTATGACTGAAACTGATTGACTAAAGGATATAGAAACACAGTATATAGATGTAAATACCAGATATAGTGTATGTGAAAGAGGAGGGTCTGAGGAAGGACATTTGGGGGAGGAACAGGGAGCAAAAGCATTAGTGGCACAAAGAGGTGTGGTATTATCTGTTGAAGATATTTCGTAGTTTTATCAATAGTACTAGGGAGAAATGTTCACCTGTTGAAATATCCACTTTGTAAGACAAATACTAATGTGATTGAATGTATGGAAGAAAATGAAATGAAAAAAAAATTAAAATAAAAGGAAAAAAAAGAATTAACTAACACCAAAAAAAATTATTTTATTTAATTGTATTCATTTTTTTTTAACTTGATCAGAGAGAGAATGGGGGCAGTGAGAAAGCAAGTCACCAGGTCTGTGTCTCAAACTGTCAGCCATATGGGAGGGAGTGCAGTGCCTAAACCACCATGTCACCTGCCAGCCCCAAGAGAATTCTTTTTTAAAAATTATTTATTTACTATTTTTTTTGTGGGGGGGGGAGATGTTTTTACTATAGGGTGCGTACACTAGCCACAAGGACAGAGAAAGACAGAGAGACAGAAAGTGAGAAATCATCCCCCAGGGGGAATGGCCAAGCCGCAATCCCTTCTCTTCCATTCTCCTCTCGGGATCTTGGGCACACACAGATGCACCTGGCAAGAGTTTAAGACACGGGGTCTGGGACTTGAACCATGATCAACTATATGGGAGTCCAGCAACAGCCATTATGCCAACTGCTGATCCCCTATTACTTATTTATTTTTAATTTGACAAGGGAGAGAGGAAAAGTAAAAAAGCAAGCTGCAGCTAGTGTTAATAAGCACCTTCTCCTGATATCTGTTCTGCATTTTCTTTGTCTTCAGCAATCAACAGCTGACAACCTCAGCAGGTCATGGTTCTTTACCTGGTAGAGTGACCAAAATCTTCATTCCTGAAAGGTCTGAGCCATTAAGTGGTCTTGCCTGGATTAAGTTATTGTAGTTTTCCATTGACCCTAATCACATCCTATTTGGCAATTCTAAGGTGTAGTAATACTCAGATATGTCCTAAAGGATCTTGTATTCTGGATGTACTCTTCCTTACCTCCATTGTAGTGGTCCACTTTCCTCCTTGGTAACAGGATTGATCACTGGCCAGCAGAGTGACTCCCTTCTTGGCCTGTTGACTGGAAGCATGAGGAGTTCAAAGTGGCTAGGCAGATGTCTAGCTTCGAGTTCAGTGGAATCATTGTTGATTGTGTATTTTGTTCTTGATGACTTAGTCGGTGATCAGAGAGCTAATGGAAAATGGCCTAGCTTTGCAGAGTCTATGGGTGAGTCCAAAAATCTCTTCAGCTCTTACCATGCTGCTCAAATGTGTGAACCCAAGCAGGCCTGATGGACACTCCCAAGGCCCTCATCCAAGTAGTATAGGATCTCTCTCTCTCCAGGTTGTAAGGACTAATATTCCACAGACCGACCCCTCAAGCAGCCATAGAAACAGTGGTCCTAGGGACCTGTTCCAACTTTCTGGCTAATTCTGCATTCCGAATTTAGAAGTGAAGCTAGCCACTTTGAATTGAGTCATTATCTGATTGTTTAACTTACTATAAAGCTACAGATATCAATATATTGTGGTATTATTGGGGAAAAAAGGAAAAGTTAGACACACAAATGGACAAAACAGAATAAAGAATCCAGAAATAGATACAACAAATATGGTCAATTGATTTCTGGCAAAGGTGCAAAGGCAATATAATAAATAATCCTTTTGAGAAATGGTGCCATGAAAATTGGATATTCAAATGCAAAACAAAATGAACCTCAATCTGTATCACTCACACTTTAAACAAATATTAACTCAAAATGGGTTTCAGCACTAAGTGCAAAATGTAAAGTGATAAGATTTTTTAAAAAAAAATCTTAGTGCAATAGTTAAGGCAGCTGGATCCCACATGGCCAAATGAGTGGTTCAAGTTCTGAATTTGGCAGCTCGGAAAATATGCTAAACATGTGTGAGTGCGTGCCCAAAATCCCAGGAGGAGAATGGAGAAGGGAAATGGAGAAGGAATTGTGACTTGACTATCCCCCCTGGCAGGTGATTTCTCTCTCTCTCACTCTCTCTTTCTCTCTCTCTCTCTCTCTCTCTCTCTCTTACTCCCTTTTTCCCATCCCCTTGAACACACATGCCATGTCACAAATTAGAAAAATAAAGAGTTTAATAACATATCTTTATTTTATAATGATGATAGTATTCCTGATTACCTGTTCATCAGTTCCACCGCTCTTGTTTATTTCTGCATCAAATCATACACCCAAAGTTACATCCCTAACACTGTCACTTTGCTTAACTTTAGGGATACAAAATGGGGGAGGGGGGAATCCACAAACCTCTCTGTCCCTGAGGAGTTCACAGGAAGAACCACACTTGTAAACAAGTAACTGCATTATACAGTGATAAATTCTGACAAGTCTGAGGGCTTTGCTTTCTTCTGCTCCTGCCTTCTCTTTCCCCTGAATTGTTCAAGTAGGCAATTGGTTGAGTCAGAATTAATCCTTACCTGGCTTTCTCGAAATGTGGAATCAGAAGAAAGTAGCTTTGGTTTTCTGCACATTCAGAATATTTGTGTTTCTCATGGTGATTTGGTGCCATGTGGAAAAACTGGAGCAATCAGAACTCAGAGCTGGAATCAAAGCTCAAGGCAAACCTTGAACTTGTTCCAACAAGTGCATTTAGGAGAATCCGGAAAGATTAAGAATGAGCAAAATACATCAGGAGCCAGGAGATCTGCAATGAATACTTTGTTTCAACTATTTATTTATTTATTTATTTATTTATTTTTAGGATGTTTTATTTTTGTTTTTATTATTATTTTTTTTATTGGGCGGGCCCATGCACTTGCCAGAGAGAGACAGAGAGACAGAGAGGGGGGAAAAGTGAGAAATCACTCCCTAGCAGGCATGGCTGCACTGCCATCCCTTCTCCTCCATTCTCCTTTTGGGATTTTGGGCAACTGCACACATATGCCCAGCATAATTTTCAAGCTGCCAGGTCCAGGATTCAAACAGTGAAGTAGCTATGTGAGAGTCAGCTGCCTTAACCTCCACACCACCTGCTGATCCCTCAAATATTTGTATTTAAACTCCATCGTATCATCTCCTCCCCTAGATGAAATACAATAAATAAATAAAAATAGATGTCAGTACATCTTAGGTGATGACAGTGGTGGTGTGGACAGCAACTATTGAGAAGGAAAACAGATCAGGTTGAGCAGAGTCCACTCAATGCTTTATGGTGTCTTGAGCTACATTTATAAGGGCAGGATTGATCTAAGTGCATACACGGATACCCTATACATACATGCATTCCTTCACATACACATGGCCGTACTCCCCCTGACTCTAGGTCCCCTCCTATTTCTCTAACATTTATAGTCCTGAAGGGAGAAAAGAAGGAACAGTGTGAAGAATGCCTTCCAGCCATCTGTGTTCATGTAGTCATCCATCCAGCATTCATTAAGCACCCACTTTGTCATGCCAAGTACTATGTAGATGCTAGAGACAGACAAATAAACATGACAGTGTCTCCCTGCAAGGAGCTCTGCATGAAGCAAGAGAAGTCAAATAAGTCAGAGATCACAATACCAAGAGAGCAGGGCTGAAACAGTGGTAAACACAGGTACTGCAGGGGCTCAGGTTGAGTATCCATAACAACCTAGGGGGTGGTGGGTCAGCCAGGGACTCTCTCCAAGGAGGCTAGTTTTGGCTAATCCTTGAAGGATGAAAGAAGTTGAATAATCATTGATATTCGCCTACAAGTTGAGGAGCATGTAATTTAAAGAAAACCAAGGTAAAACCAGAAGCCAATTTGCTTCTCATCCCATGTCCACTCATTGCTCCATCCATCAATTTATGCCTTCTCATAACAATTTTGTAGACCACACTACATACAGTCGACCAGTTCTTTTTATTTTTTTTTCTTTTGAGAGGTTTTCGCTATAGGGTGCGTGCACTCGCCAGACAGACAGAGACAGACAGAGAGAGACAGAGAGACAGAAAGCGAGAAATCACCTCCCAGGGGGTATGGCCACGCCGCAATCCCTTCCCCTCCATTCTTCTCTTGGGATCTTGGGCGTGCACGCACATGCGCCCGGTGTGAGTCTCAAGCCACCGGGTCCGGGATGCGAATCACGGTCGACTACATGGGAGTCCAGCGACATAGCCATTACACTAACTGCTGGTCCCAAGTCGACCAGTTCTTTATCAGAATAGCAAGTATGGGAAACATGTAAGCAAGTGAACCACAGTATGCCACGATAATGGCTTTCACAAGTGCATGTGGTTAGGAAACAGAGCAAAGAACCTGGGTCTTGGAGGCAGACCAATCTGAGTGTGAGTCTCACCTCTGCCATCTTATAGCTGCAAATTCTGTACAGGTTTCTTTTGCTTACTGAGTCTCAGTTTCCTTATCTGTAAAATGGAGAAAATAGAGGAGTACTATGAAGAGGAAACAAAAGGTACATACATATTGTAAGAATTCTGTATTAACACACTTGGCAAACGTTACTTGAAAACACCCTTGAGCCGTTCCTTGGGGATTTAGAGTTACAGTGGTAGACATAGCCTAATTTCCTGTCCTCACCTTTCTCCCCAAGGTGTCTTCCTTATATCTGCCATGGAAAAGTGAAGGACTACACACTCTACTCATCTCCAGAATTGCAATAGGAAGTTGAGTGACTAGAATAACTACCTGCTGCCTTTAGACTCTGTAAATCTGCATGAAAGTCAGCCTGACTTGCCCATGGTAGTGCCTGAGTCAGCCATGATCCCACCATGGTAGAAAGAGGGTCAGTCAGTTGTCTGTGATCCCAGCTCAGGCCCTGACCTATCACAAAGTGTTAGGAATAGCATTCAGTGTAATCCACTCTCTGAGCTTCAGTAAGTCCTCTGTAAATATAGCCCTTTCCCATTCTTGGAGTCCTAATAGAGTACTGACCATATACTCAATTGGGAAGAGAGACTGAAAACCATGACCCCTCTCCTTAAAGAGTTTGTGCTGGTATAAAACTAGAAACAAAATCCTTGAGATGAAACCACAGACTAAGACAAGATGTGCTCAGAGAAAAATGGAGAGGAGCCTTGAGGATGTAGGTATAACCCATGGGTTTACATTACTGTGAGAAGGGGTGGGTAGTCTGGGAGGGTTTCTAGAATGAAGTGGACTCGTGATCTTATTTTGAATGGTATGAAGTCCCAGATCAGGGCAGTGGGACATTAGGACAATTTCCACCCACAAGCCATTTTCATTCATTTAACAAATGAGTGCCGACCATCTAGGATGCTCCCTCTGAGAAAAGGGGAAAAGTCCATGCTGCCCCTTAGTCTTCTGGACAAATACCAGGTTGCTTTCTAAGGGAATCAAGACTCCAGTCCTATCGTTGCCATCATGCTTCAATAACTCTGCATCTCTTGCTCAACAAAGCCCCCTGGCCCCTGTGGTGTGCTCTTACAACCTCTGGGCTGCTGCTATGATGGATAGTACTGTATTTGTCCATTTGTTGTTCTGCCTCACAAAACCCCCCTTTAGAGGAAGGGGCCATTTCTGACTCATCTTGTTATGACCCAAATGTAGCAAGATGGTTAGGAGTAGCATACGGTGAGGAGAGAGAGAGAACATGACTATGATAAAGTACTCACATTCTCCTTCATCCTACAACCCTCCTCTGTCAGAAAAGCTCTCACTCTGGTCATTTACCATCTTTCCTTTCTTTTCTAAGAGATATTTTAAGTCTTTCAATTGGGTTCCTGAATAATTAGTATGGGTCAGGAAGATCAGTGGGATAAGAAACAGGAGCAAATAAATGTTTTCATTGAAGAAAAAGCTATTAGGAGGACAGAGAAAGCAAAGGCCCCAGAAGGTGGAAAGAAGGAAGAAAGAGCCAAAGTCACATGGCCTGGGTTTTAGCAGAGGTTTTGATAGAAAGCTGAGGACAAGTATTAAAGAAAAAGAGACTTTAGGGATATCAAAAGTATGTGAGATTACTGAAAGTGATGGAAATGGTGAAAGAAGATTTTTTTTAAATATAACTGAGATTTATGAAGTGGATCACCTGTAATATTCTTTGAAAGATGCCAATAGGGAATGACATAGCTTTTTAAGAAATATTGGTTGTTAAGCTGCATTTCCTTGATTGTGATACCATGCTGCAAAGACTGGGCCAGGAGACTCCCTGCTTATCTCTGTGTAATTTATTTGGAGAATTAGTATATGAATAAACAATATCCAGGGAGGATATGGTAGGATTTAGATCATGTGAGCCGTTGATGGTTATTCCAAACTGTGAGGCTGATCGTGTTTAAAAATTTGGACTCTGGAGCTAAATTTCCTGGCTTCTGACACTTACGAGCTGAGTAATTCAGGCAAGTTACTTAGCTTCTCTGAGCCTCTATTTAATCATTTCTTAAGGGGATAATGTGAATATCTACTAAATCAGGTAATAGCATACAAATTATGTGAGTTAATACGTACAAAGCTCTTAGGATAGATCCTGATATATAGTCACCACTTATTAAGTCTTAATTTTTATTATTTGTGTATAGTTGGCATTATAACCCCTCCACAGTCTACATAAACACAGACCCTATATGTTACTCAAGTCTTTCCCACTGGCCTAGACATAACTTTGCCCTCTATGCCCATATTGACCATCTTTCTAGGCCTGTTTTAAACATCTTCTCCTTCTAAGTGCCTTAGCAGGATTTTTTAAATCTCTCATTGAATATGATCCTTTCTGTCATATACTTTTCCTCTAGCTTCTCCAGTGGGACTGAAAGATTTTTTAAGAGCATGAGAATCACATTTTGCAGGCTCCTCCTTCCCAGTCCCAAACAGCCCAGCTAAGCACCTGCTGGCCTTGGATTGTTCTTGGGTTGAGTGGAATGGATAGAAGTTGGTTGAGTCACTTTGTAGACATTTAGCTTTCTTATAAATATCTTCGTACTGATCCCCAGTTTATCCATATATCCTATTGTCTAACCCAAAGTATGATTGCACCATTGGGGCTAGCAGGTGGCATGTTGGTCAAAACAGCTGGATTTCACATGGCCAAGTTCGTGGTTCAAGTCCTAGACCTGGCAGTTTGAAAAACATGCCAGGACCTTGTCCATGCATGGCCAAAACCCCCAAGAAGAGAATGGAAGAGAAAACAAAATCCTGAGAGGAGAATGGGAGAGAAAGAATTGTGGTGTAGCCATCCTTCCCTGGGTGGGTCTTTTTCACTTTCCCTCTCTCTCTCTCTCTGCCTCTGCCTAACATACTCATCCTAAAGCAAAAAAATAAATACATGAATAAATAAATAAAATTATTAAGGAACAAAAGACAAAATGATCACACTATCATCCAGAAAGTTCCAAAGCAGAGAGAGTGGATCAGGATAAAAAAAAAAAAAAACTTAACAGACACAAAAACGAAAAGTTATCTGTTGATAATGTATATCATAGTATCTTTGACTGGGCTCGTATACACTGTATTCATGCTGGGAAAACTATTTTGTACACTGTAAAGATGTACAGTGATTTAAATGCAAATTTTTTAAAATGTGATGAATAAATAAATGTGAAGATAGAAAACATATGATGTGTATCGGGTGCTTATAAACATAACTAAACTCATCTAAAATTTTCTTAGTTGATATTAGGCAGGCTTTTCTGTATCTTTCAGGGCATTCCAGACAGTGTCGTGTGTTAAAAATAGTATATATAGGAGACCAGCAGGTGGCATAATGGTTATTTCGCTGGACTCCCACATAGTCAACCATGGTTCGAGTCCCAGACCTGGCAGCTTAAAACTTGCACCAGGTACATGTGTGTCTATGCCCAAAATCCCAAGAGGAGAATGGAAGAGAAGGAACTATGGCATGGCCATCCCCCTGGGGGGTGATTTCTCACTTTCTGTCTCCCTATAACAAAAATTTCTCTCTCTAAAAGAAAAAAAAAGTCTATAGAAAGTAGAAAATGTGTCCTTGAGATCTTATCAACCATTTTCTGGTTGTAGTGATGGGCAGCTCACTTATCATTTCTAAGCCTTGCAAAACAGGATTGATAAAAATGCCTATCACATAGTCCTGTTTATTAGACTAAAAGATCTAAGGTGAGAGTAAGTTCTTTGAAATGGTAAGAATGCCAATTTAGTTATTGTTCCTATTATTAAATTTAAGACTCAGCCAGAGAGGATGCCTTAGAGAAGAGGCATTGACCTGCCTAACCGAATGCAGCCTAATTAACATTCACTCAGAAATTCACTCTGAGATTCTGAGACTGAAGGAATGACAGGGATGGAAGATGTGGGGGAAGCGGGTGGGGGAGGAACAGTTGGGGATGAAGAAAGAAAAATCTAATCTTTTGCTAATACTCAGGGCCCCAGCTTAAGAACATAGAAGCAAACAGTGAAGCGTGGTGACCCGGGCCCAGCTGGGGGACCTCCTGAACAAAAGCAGTTAACAATACTGCTTTCAGCTCCTCAGCTCACCAGGGCCTGCTCAGGCCTGGGACTGCTGGAAGAAAGGACCTGGGGTCCTGCTTGGAGACCCAGCCTCAGTCAGATGTCAACTCATCAATCCTAAATGAGCAGAAAGGAGCCTACTGTTTAGGCCCTTTGTTTCTTTGTTTTTAATTAATTAGTCTTTTGTTCACCCCTCTGAGTAGCAAAGAAATCTCTTCTGCAATCCTTTCAAAATCCAACACCCCCACATGTACCCACATTAGTGAAAACAAAATAAAATCTGTGGTTTTGGCGCACTGCCTCAGCCCCATGGTCAAACAGGCCTTTGAAGCATTTCTCTTTTAATTTTTTTCTCTTTTTTTTATAAACAAGTATTTATTGAGTGACTGCTATTCACTCAACAAACATGGCATGAGTGCCTACTGCACCCCTGGCCCTGTGCGTGGTGGTAGGGACACAACGATGAATAAAGTCCAAACCCAGAATCCAGAAAGCTCAGTAAGGAAGGTCAGAGAGCGCCATCACTTAACACAGTGCCTGCTAGAAAATGCTAATGACCTCAGAAGACAGCTGGGATGAGATGTTCATCAGCAACAAGCAGAGAGCTTGTTAAAGCATTGTGAAAACACCATCAGTGACGTTTCTCCCAAGGGTAAATACACAAGTTTGTGTGAGTAGCCAGCATCTCCTGGGCAGGAGCAGGGAGGGGTTTATTGGTGGTATTCGAGTGGCAATGATTTGGAATGTGCATTCCTTCAAGTGAGATGTTATAATAATAGCAAAAGGGTGTAGCACACACACCAGGTGTGCCAGGGACTGTGTTGAGCACTATCTGAGTGCAACACACAATGCTCTGTGATGCAAGCCCTCTGATAATCTCTATTCTGCAGATGCAAGGCTGAAGGCAAACAGTCTATCTCCAGAAACCAAGCTCTTACCCTTCACCCTATACAGTCTCTGCCATGCCAAACCTGCCATCCCTTTACACCTCTCCCACCTGGACCCTCCAACACAAGGGCCATGTCTTAGTGAGCTTTGTGTTTTCAGAGCTCAGAACTACTCTGGACACAAAATGAACATTGAGAAGTGCTCCTTCGTACTGTTGAATTGGACTATCTGTCGCTGGATGCTGAGGGTCCCGGAATGTCTCAGGACAGAGACCCGTAGGTGGAAACAACCTTTTGCTACCTGAGTACTCAAAACAGGGAGATCCCAACAGGGCCTGGGATGGGTTGGGGCTGAGAGAGACAAAGACACAAGCAATTTGCTTCACAGAATCCTGTTTGTGGGTTTTCAGAGTTGGGATAAGGACAGAGCCGGAATTTGGGGAGGAGAGGCCCCAATCCCTCATGGCCCTATGTACATGCTGCAGACCTGCCCTCGGGTGTGTGTTTGTGGCTCTGAGGGCAGGATTTGGGCTTTAGATAATAATTGCGTAAACTTGCTTAGTAAACACAGGGCAACTGTAGCATAATTACATGTTCTTACAGAGAAGGGACTCAGTAATTACCTCCAGTGGCCCCAAAGTATTATTTAACACATATTCTGGTTTATAAGACAGAAATAATGATGAATTTGCTTGGTAATTACACAGCATTCACCCACTACATATCCTGCCAGTAGCTGATACTTAGCCCATCATTAAGAGGCTAGCAGTCGCTCTGGTAAATGAGAAGTTCTTATTATTGGTTTCTAGGCACATAAAGCATTGTTAAAACACCATTAGTGACATTTCTCCAAAGGGTAAATACAGAAGCCAACTTTCCTTGGGCTAAATACTTTATTTCAATCTTTTTGACAGAAGTCAGAGAAAAGAATCAATTCTAACGTGAGCATCTGCTCACTGTATACTTCTTAATGAAATACGCAGACCAAGCAAGACTTGCCCTGGTTCACGTAACAGGAGGGGAGTCTCCACTGTTTTCAACATAAAGATGGTTCTTGAATTTATCTAAACAAGGGGGGAGGTCCCAAGTCTGGTGTCACCACCCTGTGGCAGGCTGGATCAGCATGCTGAGTGCCAAGGCAAATCATGACCTTTTGATGGGTCTTATTGGCATCGTTGTCAAGACTCCTTCTATTAAGAATGAGGCCTGAGAGCTTCATTGAAGGCCTGGGTCTCTGGGAGAAGGGACACCTTGATTCTTGGGCTATTTGGGATACACATGGAAAGGGAACATACACATATCAGATACCCAACTAGGGAGAGGCAAGCTGGTTCTCAGCTTCTTTGTCCTTGACAAGAGCCCTGGGGAAGGTTGCCTCACTTATTTAGTCCGGAAGGCAGTAATTTAGGGGAGGAGAGGGGGTGAGAAGGCTCAGCTCTAACTTCCCTTGTCTCAACCACTTGCATCAGAAGAAATCAACTCTTTGTAATCAATAGGCAGCTTAAAGTGGGCAGAAAGCTATTATGGCTGGTGGGCAGGACAGGGAGTGGGCCCTCTGGAGCAGAAAGAGCCCTCATTACCATTCCATTTCAACCCATCCCATTTCTGGAGGGAACAGTTCAATGCCAAATATGAACTCAATTCCAAATCCCAAGTCCAAGGCAGATGGCCAGGTCCAGTGGCCTGTTTCTTTTGTAATGTAATCCAGGACTTTGACTTTGGCTTTTAAAATGTCTTAAGTGACCATGGAAGCCAATGAGGAGTCACTGGGAAAAGTTCAGTGTTAAAGTCAGGGACTTGGGTTCAAATTCCAGTCCTACAGCTTATGGCTATATAATCTTGGAGAGTTACCTCTGTGTACTTCAATTACTTCACATAAAAACAATCTGAAAGAACTATCTATTCATTAGGCTAGAAATCACACCTAGTTTATTCATCACTGAAGTCCCTGAACCCAGCCCAAAGCCTAACACTTTCTAAATCTATAATCAACATTTTTTAATTGAGTAAGACTAGGGGAATGCATTGTACATTTAATTTACATGATCTCGCCACTTGTACTCAGTGAAAAATGAAGTGAAGTAAATAAAAAACAAGTTAAAGTAATGGTTTAAATAGTATGGAAGATTCTGCTTGATAATCCATTCACTGCATCTGTGTCCTAGTATCCTTGATAATTTACTCAGCGCATCTACGCCCCCAGAATAATACCAAAATGAAAGGCAGGAAACTAGTCTCCTTACCTTTCTGTTTGTGATACTCTTGCTCATCAGAATGCAAAAATGGCTGTACTTTAACATTGCACTAAATAATATGCAACATGTTATTATATCTATCCCATGAAATTTCCAAGAACTACTATATTTGATTATAATCCCAAAACTTTTTAAATTCTACTTTATGGATAATTCATAGGTGTTTCCAGAGGAACATTGCTTATACCACGTTTGTTCCTTAGACTTTACCCTGAGAAGTTGAACTTGCAGCATTTGAATGCTCTCTTTTTCTTTTTCTTTTTCTTTTTTTTTGGAGAGATTTTCGCTATAGGTCGCGTGCATCACCAGACGGACAGAGAGAGACATAGAGACAGAAAGCGAGAAATCACCCCCCAGGGGGGATGGTCACGCCGCAATCCCTTCTCCTCCATTCTCCTCTCGGGATCTTGGGCATGCACACACACGCGCCCGGCGTGAGTTTTTTAAGCCACCAGGTCCGGGAAGCGAACCATGGTCGACTACATGGGAGTCCAGCGGCATAGCCATTACGGTAACTGCTGGTTCCCTGCAGCATTTGAATTCTCTCAGGCGGTCATCGTGTGCCAACAGAAATACAAGTGATGCAAACTGGAAGCACTAGGAATACATAGCTGTCTTTCTGCTCCGTGCTCTCTTAATACAGCTACTTAGCACAGGCAAGGTCAAGAGATTCAATTATAACCCAGACCGTCTGACTCCCAGCTTGAGTGTTGGCATCTACATCACAATTTTTTTCTTATTTTTTGTTTACGTTCAGTGTATATCTTTACAGCGTACAAAATGGATTTTCCCCATTACAATTTAATCCCCCAGAATCTTTCAGAGTAAGAACTGGATCCTCAGCAAAGTAACACTGACAGTGTGGTATAAGAGAAATACAACGCATAGGGCACTAGCCACAGAAACATCAATAACTTACAAAGACTCAATAAGCACCCAGCTGGCCCCAAAGGATGGCAAATGTTGGCATTGTACCTAAGGTTAGAGGAAGCTACTGGGAACATGAGATGGAGGACACTCAGACACACATGTAGAATCAGCCTGCAGGTCCTTACCACTGAGGCCCATTTCATCCTTGCTCTAATCTACCTGTTCACTGTTGAAATGTTTTTCCCAATTCAAAACCATTTTATTTCATTGGGTTTCAAAGGAGGAAAGGAAATACAATGTGATTTTTCTACCTCTCATCTCCTACTGGTATTCTATCCCTTGTCCTCTACTGCACTGGGGAGCCATCCAGACACAATGGGAGGGGCATCAAGGATTATACAATTCCATAGTCAACTGTCAAGTATTACAGTGACCAGAAAGGGGAAAGTGGAATGGAGTCACCAGAAAAGATTCCATGGGAAGATTAAAGTTCTGAAAAGGCATAAAAATGAATTTGACCTTGAGAAGCAGGCTAATTATGCCTGTTAATTTTCACTGTCCCTCATCCATTCAATTTCATTCTCAGAATGAAATTTTCTTTGCAGAAAAACCCCACTGTCTGGCCATAATGGGGAGTAGGGGACTTGTACCTAGAAAATAATGAGAATCAAACCCCTTGACTATGATGATCAGTCCATCAATGAATATGTGTTTATCCCAAGATGATCAAATCAGGCAGCCATTTCCTAGGACTATTGGGAAAAACAAATCAATCTCTTTCTATAGAGTTGTTAACCTGGTAGGATATAAACCTAGAGCTGCCAGGGCCACCCCATCTGCTATCTGCCTGAAACTGGAGTCAACAGAGAAGAAAACACAGTCTAGTCATAGAAAACGAGACTAAGACCAGGTCCTGGGAAAATCATCTGAACCTTTGGATTCAGCTATATCTGACTCTGAAGTCAAATGATTCTGAATTTTAAGTTACATTACTCATTAACTGGGATTTTTTTGTTTGGTTGGTTTCATTTCCTTGTTTGTTTGTTTGTTTAAGTCATTTTGGAGTTGCTCTTTTCTCATTTGTAGCAGAGTCCTAAAAGATTAGACAGTCGTTTTTAAAAGGGAAGGCAGAATAGGTATGGAGAATGGCAAGAGTAAAGACCTAGAGACATGGATATAGGTCTTTGGATGTCTCAGTTATATACTGCAAGAGTCTTAGGAGCTAAAGATTGAACTATATTGTGAAAACACCAAGTGACAGGAAGAAGCATTTGGACTGCCACCTGAATTTTTTAAGAATCAGAACTTAAAGTAGGAAAAGACATGCCTAGACCCAAAGGCATCTCATGAACTGGCTGGTCCAGTTGCAGTTCTTTTCATTCAGGGAAAACCCTACCACATGTCAGATGCTGCACATCTGTGGTTAACATTGTTCCTTTAAAAAATAACAACAGATTCTTCTCCAGGCAAGCCACACATTTTCATTAGCTGTGGTCAGGAGGGAAACCATGCTCCTTCAGATGAGTTTCAGCTCTCAGACTGCTCTGGGGCACGTCTTTCAGGGAAGCTGATTCATCTCTGTCGGATTGCTGTGAGGGATGCACACCTGTGTCCTAGGATGACTTCAGAGAGAGGGGAGACAAGAGACCATATTGGGCTCCAGCTGCCTCTACAGACACTCAGTGGGGCCGACACAAGTGCTGCCATGGCTGGTGAGCAATCAGCAGTGAGTTGTTTATGCTCAGCTCCTGGGGACCCCCACTGAGGGCTCTTCCTCTGGGCTCTGTCCAACCGACAGTTTGGACTGAGGGAGACTGACATCTGGACTTGATTTGACCCCCTACTTATCCTCCTTCAGCCTTCTACACACTACATTCTTCAACCATTGCCGAATGCAAGTTGCTCCAAGATGCTTTGATGGTGCAAGCTCAAACAAAGATAGAGGAGTAGTCACATCAGGCCCACATTTAGTGTATGAGAATCCTGTGGTATATGCTTAGGGAGAGAGAGGAAAAAAATAACAAAGAGAGAGACTGAAAGAGAACAACATCGTGGATGTGAATAACTTGACCGTCCATCCCATTCACAGCAGATAGATGCCCTGTAGTGAGGGAGGTGGTACACATAAATCTGTGATTTCCACAGTATGTCTCAGTTCCTTAAGCTTCTCACTGTAAACACATCTTGCCTTGCTGAGTATATTTGTCAAAATAAGTAGAACAAACCATACACAAAATCTAAGTGGCAAACACAATATAGATGGTTACTGGCCCTTGTCATGATGATGTGATGCCAGAGGCCTTCCTTCATGTCTGTCCTCTAAGCAGTGATTCGCAAGATCTAGAATCTCCCACATATGACACTGGCATCTTGAACGCCCTTGAAGGATATGAGAGCTACTGCAGGTCAGGTTTCCCAGAAGCAGATTCTGAGATCAGAGCACAAGACATCTATTAGGCAGTGCTTCTGGGATTAACACCTATGGAAGGGAGATGTCTTAGTTATTTCATTCCTGACAGAACTACCTGAGCATAGGTGTTTATTAAAAAACAAAAACAAACAAACAAACAAAACCATAGAGGTTTATCAACTCACAATTCTGGTTGTTAGAAAATTCAAAGGCATCGCAAAATGGCAGATGGCAGAACCTTGA
This sequence comes from Tupaia belangeri chinensis, assembly GCF_000334495.1. NCBI lineage: Eukaryota > Metazoa > Chordata > Mammalia > Scandentia > Tupaiidae > Tupaia > Tupaia belangeri. The sequence goes on along the minus strand of NW_006208084.1, from coordinate 5,613,727 downwards.
GCAGAATGGGGCCTGGTCAGCGTCTGTGAGTTTCTCTTTCTTATTCTGGTCTCATTCGTTCTGCTTCTAAACCCACCAGAATACAATCATAAGGGCCCCACCCTAAGGACTTTATCACACCAAAAGTCCCACCCTGGGACACCTCAAAGGGATTAGGCTTTTACTTAGCACCTTTACAATACAATCCAGTCGCAACATGAATTTCGAGGGACATCCAAACTATAGCAGGAGGTAAGGATTTAAGATTGTGCAGAAGGAGAAGTTGAACTGCAATACTGTCCCCAAAAAGGTCTCCATCAACTTCCTGGGGAACTCTGGAGCTGAGTGACCTTTCAAAGTTGTCTTAATGTAGAGCAAGGTGATGATCCTGTTCAAACGCTATGTTGATGAGTCAAAATGGAGATGAAGACCATCTTCCAGCAGCTCTCCCAGCAGCTGAGAATATAAGTTTTTCATTGCTAGAAGGCATATCTGGAGGGATCCTCCACAAGAAGACTGGAACAGAGATCGACAAACTTTTAGTAAATAGTTTAGGCTATGCAGGTCTACTCGTTTCTACTACTACAGCATGGAAGTGACCATAGGCAATATGTAAACCAAGAAGTAGGACTGTGTTCCAATAAAACTTGATTTACAGCTGTGGGCTGTAGTGTGCTAACTACTGGACTAGGGGGTCGCAGGACTATTTAAGGACCAAGCTTAGAAGTGACTTTGGTCACTGGCCAGAGCCCAGTCACAGTGTCCCAATTTAACAGTAAAAGTCTAGGAAATGGAATCTTATTCTATGAGTCCCAAAAGGAATTAATGGAATTTGTGAGCATCCAGCCAAACTCTACCACAGTGTGATTTTTGTGTTAAAAGCCATTTCTTAATGATACAGTCGTGCAATGTATTCTCTATTTTTACATAGCAGTTACTAATAATTAACACATACTTCACTTCAAAGGAGACTTACGAAATTTTCAAGAGTACTTTTCATTGTGTATAAATGTTGCTCCATGTATGACTTTAGAATCTAGTCCCTGGTGTGGAAAGTGACTTCACATTGAGTGAATGGTGGTGGGCACAAGAGTGAAGAATCAGATGGACCTGGGTTTAGAGCTCAGCTCTTCCAGTTAGCACCCTCAGGTACCAAGTCACATATCCCTCTTGATCCTCACTTTCCCTGTCTCTAAAATGAGCTGATGGCTGTGGCTACTTCACGTGATTTTCACAGGCTGAATGGGCTACAATATGCAAAAAGTGCTTTGTAGTTGGGACATAGTAAACACTCAATAAATAGCAAAGATTATCAATTCTTGAGAAGAGGAAGGGCAGATAATACAGGTGATCAGTCTGCTGTGGTGACTTTATACAAGCTACTGTGTCTCCCTAGCTTTGACTACATCCTCTACAAGAATGTGGATAGTCAGATGGTCCCCTGAGAACACAGGCTAGGCTTGGGATGAGTAAGAGTTTCTGTGAGCCCTGTAGTTAAACATAAATACAAAATGGCAGTAATATTTACCTGACAAAGTTGTTGGGAGAATAAATTTAATGTCAACGAAAATGTGTTTAGAGTGGATTATGTACCACACAATGTAGTAGATTCTGGGAAAACAAATGTGAATAAGATATTATACTACTGGGTTGTCATATTTTCCTTTTCTTCTATGCAAAAATTCACATAACTTTCCCAGCAACCTAACAGTTATCTACTGCACCAGAGCTCGGTAGTTTGAAACAACTATAGTTTTCCTAGTCCCGTGGGTTGACCAGGTGGTTCTTCTGCTGGTTTTACCTAGATTTAACCTCACACAGCTGTGGTTACCTGGTGGCTGTGGATTGGGCTCACTGGGGACAGGTGGAAAGGCCATTTCCAAGAGCACAAGCCCCAGGGCACACGTACTTGCCAAGCCTCTGATTGCATCATGACGGCTGATGCCTCACCAGCCAAAGCTAGTCACATTGCCAAGTTCAGAGTCACGGTAGGGGGAACGACAGACAGTGGGAAACTGGATTTCTTCAGTGCCATTATCGTAACAATTTACCACAAATATTTTATCTGTCTTTAAGAAAGTTGCTTTGAAATGTCTATCTTGCTCCAACTAGACTTATCTCTCTCCACAGTCCATCTTCTCTGCTTATTTCCTAAGGAAGCATTTATAGAACTGCTCAGAGAGTTTACACGATGATGCACAAGTCTGACTTTTCACCCAGAAGAACATTAGGCATCAAGAAGTCCACCTAACAGCATTAGACCACTCCTGTCCACATTCCACTGGGCTGGATCCCATCACAAAACCATGGTATAACTGCAAAGGAGACTGGGAAATGTGATCTCGTACAAGTTCCAGAAATAGGGATTGGTTCAGACATCACAGAGGCCCCTATAGTAATGTTATTCCTGCCTTCTAGATATCCCTCACACTCTGGGAAGCTCACAAAGGAAGCCTCCTTGCCTTTTAGTGTAGTGACTAGGGGAGATGGTGGGAGTCCTTGGGGGTTGGACTACTGACCAGGCCTATAATAGGAGAAGTTCAGAAGTATCCAAGTATTGTACCCAGGACCCAAAGTCCTAGCCATAGCCTCTTGAATGGACACTGGATGATATAGCTCTGTAGAGTATATCTCTACTTACTTTCTAAGAAGACAATACAGCAAAAAATTGGACTGGACTTTTTTTTTAGCAAGACAGTGTTTTTTGAGTTGTTCTTCCTCAACACCAAGAATTAGCAAGGACTAGTTTCCTTTCTCTACACAAAGGATAATGCCTTATTTCTTGGGTTATGGAATGACCCCAGGATTCCACAAAGTATTCCCTTTGGGCTCTTATTGATCCCACAGTCCTCTCTCTAAGCCCTTCCCTGGATGTATCTTTTTTTTATTTTTTTTTAAGGTTTTTGCCATAAGGCACATGCATTCACCAGAGAGAGACAGAGAGAAAGACAGTGAGAGGGAAAGTGAGAAATGACCCACCAGGGGGGAAAGGCCACACTACAACACCTTCTCCTTCATTATCCTCCTGGGATTTGGGGCATGCATGCACACACACCCAGCATGAGTTTCAATACACCAGGTCAGGGATTCAAACTGCAGTTGGCGCCTTAACCATTATGCTACCTGCTGGTGCCACCTAAATGTATCTTGCTCCACTTTTTTAAAGATATGCCAAAACTCCCTCAAAGAATGAGGGTCTCATAAAGTGATAGAACTGAATGACATGAAAGAAAGCAAAATCTCAAGAGATCACCATTGTAGATCAACCTAACAAGACACAGATGAAGGAAAGAAAGATATTAAATGGTAGAACCAAGAGAATTTAGTAATATGGGGCTTCTCTTTTCTTGACCTACTACCTAGGTCCAGCTCTATACTTTGAAGGACTCAGTGCAAACTAAAATGTAGAATTACTTATTCAAAATGCAGGGTGTTTTTGTGCCACTAAGGGTATTAAAATGTAATGCCTTTTCTTTCTTCCACAGTCTCTCTTGTGACTTTTCATGGTACTTTTTATTTGCTATCTAATGTCATTCTAAGTAAAGAAATAGTAAAATTTTTAATTATTACAATTATTTTCACCAGGCATCCTTATGGTGTATAATGTTCATTTTAAATGACACTGTCAGAGAATTTAACCTACTTGCAGAATAGCCAAAATTATACAATTCTTAATTCCTACCTTACATGCACATGTATTTTATTTGTACCAGAAGAGGAGAAATGGTACACAAAAGTAACCCAATTGTTTTTATTACATTTCTTAGTACATGCACATTCTATCAGTGCTCTTATTTGGCATATTGATAATGAAAGAATGGATGAAAGGCAAAGGAACTATATATTACCCTATGTCTATCTTTCTACACTTTCATTCTCCGCATACTGAAGGACTTAAGGTTCTTTGGTTGTTTCTGAGAACATCATTGCCTTCTGTCTTGTGGGTTTGTTTGTGTTTTTTTTTGTTTGTTTGTTTGTTTTGAGAGGTTTTTGCTATAGGGCGCGTGCACTCGCCAGACAGACAGAGAGAGAGAGACATAGAGACAGAAAGCGAGAAATCACCCCCCAGGGGGGATGATCATGCTGCAATCCCTTCTCCTCCATTCTCCTCTTGGGATCTTGGGCACGCATGCACATGCGCCCGGCGTGAGTTCTAAACCACTGGCTCCAGGACGCAAACCGCGGTCGACTACATGGGAGTCCAGCGACATAGCCATTACACTAACTGCTGGTCCCAAAAGGATCACCCTTCTATAATTAATCTTTAGGACATAGCATCATTCCAAAAATGCACACCTGACTCAATCAATAAGAAAACACAGAATAAACCCAAATTAAGGGTCATTCTAAAAAAAAACCCTGGTCCAAAATCTTGAAAATGTCATGGCGGTAAAAACTAAGCCTGAGGACTGTCCCATATTGAGGGGAACTAGAGATTTTTTTTTTTTTGAGAGGTTTTTGTTATAGGGCACCTGCGCTCTCCAGACAGAGAGAGACAGAGAGACAGAAAGCGAGAAATCACCCCTCAGGGGGGATGGCCACACCGCAATCCCTTCTCCTCCATTCTCCTCTCGGGATCTTGGGCACGCACGCACACGTGCTCAGCATGAGTTTTAAGCCACTGGGTCTGGGACGTGAACCACAGTCGACTACATGGGAGTCCAGCAACATAGCCATTACACTAACTGCTGGTTCCCTTCTGTCTTGTGTTTGAAGCAAGTTTTGGTTTGAATGGAAAATGTGGGCCCTTGGGCTTGTCAGTGCTCCATTTAGCCAGTCATAGACATAACACCCTTACCTCATACTCACTTGGAGTCTTGCTGAACATCTAAATCAGGAGTTTCTAGGAATTTGTACTTAGTGGGGTACATTGCAAATGCTATATGCAAATGGATGGCAAGGAATGGCAGATCCGCATGTTGGGAGTATTTTTCCCACTCACACACATACATCACTGTTTGATTAGACTTTACTAAACAAAAGTCCAAAGATCAAATGATAAAAATACAAGATGGCAGGATCAGCAGATGGCATAATGGTTATGTCACTGGACTCCCATGTAGCCGACGGCTGTTCAAGGACCAGGTGACTTAAACCTCATGCCAGGTTCGTGTGGCTGTGTGCCCAAAATCCCAGGAAGAGAATAGAGGAGAAGGGATTGCAGCATGGTCATCCCCCATGAAGGGTGATTTCTCACTTCCTTCTCTCTCTCTCTGTCTCTCCAACAGGTGCTCTCGATAGCAAGAATCTCTCTCAAAAAAAAAAAAATCAAAAAACAAGATGGCAATAGCAAAGCATTCAGTCAAGTGTAGGGCCCTGCACACGCTCATGAAGCTGCAATAGTCTGCAATAGTCTCAAGCAAGAAATCACCCCCCCAGGGGGATGGCCACACCACAATCCCTTCTCCTCCATTCTCCTTTCGGGATCTTAGGCACACACGCACATGCACCCACATGAGTTTAAGCCACTGTGTCTAAGACTCAAACCATGGTCGACTACATGGGAGTCCAGCAACATGGTCCCCCAAAGTGATTTCTTGATCAATCCACTACCACCATCAAATATTCTTCTTGCCTTCTCATCTCCATCTCAATAGCTCCTACCTCCTTGCTGAAGTCATACACAAATCCCTCAACCCTTCCCCTTCCCTATACCACGTTCAATCCATTGCCAAATCCTACTGACTCGTACCTCCAAAATATCTGCCCAATCTGTCCATGTTTATTTCTCTCTCCTCATGTAAGCCACCATCAACTCATGTCTAGACAACTGTAAGAGACTATTGGGGCTGCCAGGTAGCATGGTGCTTAAAGGCGCTGGTCAGCATGGCCAACCATGGTTCATAGTCCCAGACCTGGTGGCTTGCTTTCTCTCTCTCTCTCTCTCTCTCTCTCTCTCATCTATCTATCTCTATCTCCCACTCACTCTATCCCTATTTGGTCAAATGAAAATAAATAAATAAATGGATAAAGTTAAATAAAATAATTTTTTAGAAAATAGATTATTAATTGGTCTCCTACTTCCATTTTTGTCTCTTACAATCTATTCTCCATTTTTCAGAGTAACCACCCTAAAATGGAAACAGACTGCCTTTAACTTTCTTTCACTAATGAAATCCTTTAATTAACTAGTTATTTGGAATACTTCAGATCTCAACTAGAATGTTATTTTGTCAGAGAAGCCTTTCTGGAGTACTCAGCATGAAGTAGGCCCACCCCACACCTGTACCACACCTCTCAAAGAGCCTATTCATTTTCTTTACCATGCTTATGACAATCTCTCTGTTTCTGAGTGTTTATTGGTCTAAAGTATAAACTCATATTTTTTATGCCAGAGGTACCAGAGAGAGATGGAGACATAGAGAGATGGAAAGTGAAAGAGAAGGAATATGCACCCCTCTAATGGGACATGGTCATGCTGCAATCCCTTCTCCTCCATTTCTC
>NW_006208084.1:5593423-5606838 GCF_000334495.1 Tupaia belangeri chinensis | reverse complement strand
AAGAGAGGGAAAATGCACCCCTCTAATGGGGCATGGTCATGCTGCAATCCCTTCTCCTCCATTTCTCTATCCTGTCAGGATTTGGGACACACACACATTGGAATATTTTTCAAGTCCCTAGGGCTAGGACTTAAACTGCAGTAGTTGTGTTAGATCTGACTTCCCTTAACCACTAGGCCCTGGAGTAAAAATTCAAAGACAAGACAAAGAAGACAAGATTCTGTTTCATGCAATGCGCTATTCTCAACAACAAGCACAGTGCTTAGTCCTTCGTAGGCACTGAATTTTTTTTTTAAGGAATGAATAAACGGATTCATGAGATGAAGGGGAAAGAGAAGTCTAAGCTAACTCCTTGATCTCAGGCTTAAATGACAGGGAGCTAGTGGTGACCCATAGAAGGAGGTGCAACTGTAAGAGGAAAATAATTCCATTGGAAAAAGAATAAGCTGATACACATGAAATCTCTTTGTGGGCTATAGATATCATATGTGCAATAGTAACGGAAACCAGTTCTAACTAGTGCGAGCTGAAGTGAAACCAGTGCACTTTGAGGGAACTGTAGTGAGGCACTATAAATAGTTATGCCTGGACAACAAGCATGAACTAGGACCATCCAGGCAACAGGAAATATGGTCAACCTAGAGATCAATTTTGAAGACACAGGGCTGTGTCAAGTGGTCCAAGAGCAAGCGTGCAGAGAAACTCCAGATCGTTCTGGAACAGAGAATAAGAAAGCCCTTAGAAAACAAGCAATGTTTTCTCTCTCTTCTCTCTTCTCTCTTCTCTCTCTCTCTCTCTCTCTCATTCTCATCTACTATCTCTTGCCAGTTCCGGTGTCCCAGGACATGGCTCCAACTGGCCCAGCTTTATTCAGGTGCTAACTCCAAGTTCACTCAACTGGGACCAGAGGGCAGGAGAGCACTTTATAAACATGGCTTCCAGCTCATATATGAAGTTAGGAGACGTCTCTGACAGAGATCAACTACAAATGACAAATAGCATTAAGGGATTCAGGTGCAGCTAGCCGGGAATAATGACATGTCAAATAATACAGAGTCAAGTGGTTTTTATTTTTTAAGTTTTAATTTTGTTTCTCCCATGAGTGACACAAACACTATGCCATGATCCACTCCCAACTTCAGTCAGCCCTGAATCATGGGCACATGTGTGCCTAGCATGTTCAGGGAGTTTTCTGGATGTAAAATGAGATCCTTCCCACATAGGTCAGCCTCACAGTGTTGCGTTTTACCACTGCACCAATGTCTAGCCCCTCAAGTGTTTTTTGAAAGTTTTGAGCAGGGGAAAGACAGTCATGGAAGACTTTCTGGAAGAGGTGAGACCTGAGAGATTGGTAGACTTTGGGTGCAAGAGATTGGAAATTGTTTAAGGAAAAAGGAACAGCAAGGACAAAAGGCCTAGAGGCAAGACAAATGAAGTTAAATGGACCATTCTCATTTCTCTTTTGCTGTTCTCCCCATGTCGCCTTATGGTTCCTTATAGCACAGTCATTTTAAGGGCAATAATCTGTTTGAAGACTTGCTTCCTGCCATCCTCCTGCTCCTCGTTGCCTGCACAGCTGTGAGCACTTGGTCACAACTGGCATCGTCTACAGTGTCCAGGCAATGGGACTAAAAGTAAAGTCATTTTATGAGAAGCTGTTGAAACCATTTGCAAAAATTTCTTTTTTCTTAAGAATTATCTATTTAATTTTATTTATTCATTCACTTATTTTAATTTGACCCGAGAGAGACACACAGAGAGAGAGGGAAAGTGAGAAAGCAAGCCACCAGGTCCAGGACTCGAACCATGGTCGGCCATGTGGAAGTGTCCAGCGTCCTAACCACCATGTCACCTGCTGGTCCCCCATTTACAAAAATTTCATAGCAGAGTTTTTTAAATCATGTCTTAAGTGGATCTACTAATATATTTTTTAAAGTAATATAAGACATTATGGGACCAGCAGGTGGCGTGGTGGTTAAGGCACTGGATGCTCCCACATGGTTGACCATGGTTCAAATCCTGAACATGGTGGCTTGCTTTCTCACCTTCTTTTTCTCTCTGTCTGTGTGTGTCTCTCTGATCAAATGAAAAATGAATGAATGAATAAAGTTAAATAAATAATTTTTAAAAAGTAATATAAAACATTAAAGGCAGTAAGGGAAAATAAGACTTTGTGAAGCTTTTGCTACAGTCTCATTTATATGGGTGTGCAGATTCTGGACAAAAATAAGACCATTGCCCTAGAAGAACCTTCCATCAGCCTCTCCCTTTATCTACTTTTTCTACCTGGGAAGCAACTTTATGAGAAAGACTAAGTTCTTTTGAGGGGGAGGGTGGTCAGGGGTGTTAACTGGGTGCTTTTCTAAGATTTGAAATGTGGATGGAAGAAAAACCTCCAGCTTTGGGGATTTGTGTTCAAAGAGGAAATGTGTGGCATGCTAAAATCAAACTGCTTCTTGTGCCTTCCTTTCCTTCTCTTTTCCTGTTCTTCTACTCATCAATAGGTCTATGAATACAGAGCTGACAAAAGCAGAAACAAAGCAGGCTGATGGCAATACTGACACCTCAAGTAGAAGCAAACTTGCTGCTCATCAGCCTCAGTATGGATTCCTCTGATAACAAGTCCTGGAAATGCCTTAGCAGTGACTGGCCATGACCCTCGAACTGTCTGTCTAAGATATAAAAAGACCAGACCGCCCTCCCATCTGTGAACAGATAAACCCAGATCTTCAGACAGCTATCCCTGTATTTGGGATCATAAGTTGCTTGGGTTAAGCCTTTTCTGTGTCTAGCAAGCTAAGTGAATTTCCAGGCTTCCAATTAGATCAAGTTCTTAAAAACCCATAGACCCCACTGCACCTCTCCCCACCCCTGAAGAATTGCAGTGTTCGGGTCAGTGCACAGGCCACGGAACAAATGCCTAGTTGGCCTGTGAGCCACGCCCTGACCATTTCACCGTGGGAGGTCGGTTTCCTTTTTCCCTAAGAATCCCATACTGACTTTCCCAGTCCCTGTCTTCTCATTATATAATCCAGCTGTTTCCACAGCTGCCTGCTGGGATGAGAACACTGGGCTAGGAGACCCTGTTCTGAGACCAGTCTCCAGCACGCTCTAGCCATAGCACAGTGACCTGCCTTCTGTCCCTCATCACTCCATTATTTTAATCTCCAGAATGGGGGAACCCTTGCACATCTTCTCCATAGAGCTGGAGAGAGGGTCAGATAGCATGATTGCCACTTCTCCTTCTGTATAAGGTGGTGGTAACATTCTAAGCTGTTCTTCCTGGCTGGAGTACAGTGGGAGTCTGGAAGGTGGAGGTGAGGGAGGGGCCGAAGTAGATGCTCAAAGGAAATGCTGACCAAGTGATCCCTTTTGTACTTGGACCTTGGCCCACCCACAACTTTCCCAGCAATCTTGCCTCTGCCGCACCTTAAAACCACCCAGCAAGCAAAAGGAGAAACTATTTCACTCGGTAAAGCCCTCAGGTCTTCCCTGTGAAACCAGAGCTCAGGGAGAGCCACCGCGAGCAGTGACTCAGTGTTTAGTCTACGTAGCATTTTATATGCTCATGGCGACTCCAGAAGATCTAGCTCAGCCTTCAGTACCACTCCTCAGAGGTATCTGTCTGGGAATGAAGCACCTTCTAAGGAGAGCTGAGAGGCCAGGTTGTGGTACAGTAGAATGCAACCAGACCCACCTGGGAAAGGTCCTGGGTTCTCATCCTGGGATGTCCCTGAGCACACTACATAAGCCCATGACCTGGGCCAGCTAAGACTGGATGGATCGCGGCATGAGGATCCTATTGAGGGTGTGTTTTGCTCTCTCTCCCCCTCTCTCATTCTCTCTCTGTCAAAGAAATAAACTTGTAAAAAAGAAAAAAAGAGAGAGAGAGAGAGAGCTAGGAAGTAGCTGAGCCCAGAAAAGCTGAGACTGAGAGGAAACACTGGTCCAGAGTGAGTGAGGACAGGAAGGTTACTGAGGCTGTCCTGGGCGTGCTAGTGGGGTCAGCTATGGGATGGGCTGGGGTCAGCTGGGACAGCCATCCAAGCAAGGCAGCTGGAGCCAACAAGATGCTATTGGCAGTCAGAAGCCTTGTCTCCAGCAAATCCCTGGATGGGAATGTAAACAACACGTGGTCTCCACAGGGCTGAGCGTGACTAAGCTAAGGAGGCAAGGACTGCTGGCCCACCTCGGGCTTCTGGTCAGACCCCCCACCTAGAACCCTGGGGGCATCAGAGCTCAGACCCCCATGTCTCTGCCACAGAAGGGGAAAATGTAACATGAGAAACATCTGCTTCTCTTCACGGGGTAATAGAGCTCCTATGCATGTTTCTCTCTTTCCACCTCACACCTCCCATCTTCAATCTCTCTTTCCTCCATTTGTAAAAATAAAATGGGATGCCAGATCTTAGAAACCAAATCCCAGAGATAACTGGGCAGGTCTGTGGGTGCTTTACTTGATGCCACCAGCCAGCAAGAGAAGGTCCCCCAAGAGAAGCAGGGAACAGGAAGCAGAGAGTGTTAGGGCGTGGAAGGCCTCCAAGACTGCAGATAAGGGAGATCACACCTTGGAGAGCTCACCGCCTTCGCAGTCCATCTGCTTCGTGGGAGCCAAGGAAGTTGTTATTTTCCCCTTCCCCACCTTGGAAGCTCCTCAAACCCAGGTCCTGCTTTCCACCTGTACCCTATTTTATACGAACCTTACTGCCAGGACTCAGCAAGTCAGAAATAATGACAAAATAAAGAAGACCCTTGATCTGATTATTGCACGCTACGCACATGCTTCGGAAATTCATATTCTACCCCACAAAGATATACGACAATTAAATGTAAATCAGAAATTAGAAAAGAAAAAAAAAATTGACAGGTGTTTTTGCTATAGGGCACGTGCGCTCGCCAGACAGAGAGACAGAAAGCAAGAAATCACCCCCCACGGGGGGTTGGCCGCACCGCAATCCCTTCTCCTCCATTCTCCTCTCGGGATCTTAGGCACGCATGCACGCACACCTGGAGTGAGTTTTTTAAGCCACCAGGTCTGGGATGTGAATCACAGTCAACTACATGGGAGTCCAACGACATAGCCATTACGCTAACTGCTGGTCCCAGAAAAGAAATTTTTTTAAAAGAAACATGTGTAAATAAAACAAACAAGGAAGATCTAGTGGATTTTAAATAGATCAACAGGGAGGCTAAGGAGATGTCCTCCTGCTGCAGCCAAAAGAGGCCAGACACAGCTGTTCCCTGCCAGCTACCAGCAAATCAAGCCATGCATCTTGACCAATATTCAGGTCAAATCAAGTACCTATAATTACTGCTATTTTCTAAACTATGGCCGAGTGGAGCTGTTGCCTCAGGTTCTGCCTTTTATCTCCCAGCCTGTAATTGCCTAGCCATGACAGCCAGTATGGTTCACAGAGAGCCAAAAGCACACACTGCAGATGATCATCATGTCTTCTCAGTCATGCCCTTGCCATTCCGATTAAAATGTCAAGAGAGCCGTGACTTGAACGAAGTGGTCAGATGCTTACCGCCCTGGAAATGAGAGCGTAAGTCCAGGAATAAAGCACTCTTTGTGCCATGGCAAGAGAAATGTTCAGTTCATTTTATTCATAACGTGTCATTTTATCATTCTGGGCATCCTGCAGATTGAGCATCCCTATTCCAAAAATCCCAAATCCCAATGTTCTAAAATTTGGAACTTTTTTTTTTTTTAGGGAGATTTTTGCTAGAGGGTGTGTGTGCTCACCGGAGAGACAGAGAAAGACAAAGAAACAAAAGGCGAGAAATCATCCACCCCGGGAGATGGCCACAGGGCAACCCCTTCTCCTCCATTGTCTTCTCAGGACGTTTGTGGATTGCACACCTGACCTTGTAATGGTTCACAGTCAAAATGCAGTTGCAGAACACAGTTTATTCAGTGTTCCCAAGGAAAAAAGAACCTCCCATCCCCTTCAGTATGATATACCTTTTCCTTGCACACCCATATCCTCTCATGCAAGAAGACCCACAAACGGTTTCAAGCACAAAATTACTTAAAATCTTGGGACCAGCAGATAGCATAGGGGTTATGTTACTGGACTCCCATGTAGTCGACTGCAGTTTGAGTCTCAAACACAGAGGCTTAAAACACACCGGACTCATGTGCATACGTGCCCAAATTCCTGAGAGGAGAATGGAGAAGAAGGGAGTGCAGCATGGCCATCCCCCGGAGGGTGATTTTTCACTTTCTGTGTCTATGTCTCTCTCTCTCAGGCGAGCATATGCATCCCATAGCAGAAATCTCTTTTTAGAGAAAGCATTTGTATCAAATTACTCTCAGGCTATGTGTATAAGGTGTATTTGAAACATAAATTTTTAGTTTAGGCTAGGTCCTATCTCCAAGATATCTCATTATGTATATAAAAATATTCCAAGATCTGAAAAAAAAAAAAAAACACGTGAATCACTTCTGATTCCATGCCCTTTAGATAAGGGATATTCCATATGTGTATTTTTGTATGTAACTCCTGGTTTCACCAATAGAAGATAAGCTCCGTGAGAGCAGAAATCTCATCTTTTGGATTAACCATTCACCACTGTGTATCCCCAGCACCCAGGACAGTGCCTGGCACACAGAAGCCATTCGGTGAAGATTTATTCAGTGAATGGATGGAATGATAAGTGAATGTCTCTGATCAGATCGGGTCATGGTATGACAAATGAAATGTTACAACAAAAACACAATAGGCACAGACAGGCACACACACGCACACACGCACACACGCACACATATACACACACACAGGGATTGTGAGGGTTTATAAGTAAATACAATAATGATACTACTAATGCTGAAAATAATAGCAAAAGGTCAAGCTTCTTTGTGCCAGGGACTAACCTAAGCCTTTGCAAGCTTTGTCCAGTCAATATCCACAATGTCTAGCCCCATTTTAAGGATGACAGAACTTTTGTTTCCTTAGAGAGAACTTTGCTATAGGGTGCATGCACATACCAGAGAGACAATCAGAGAGACAGAAACTGAAAAAAATCACCCCCTGCCCCACAGGGGATGGCTACACCACAATCCCTTCTCCTCCATTCTCCTCTCAGGATTTTGTGTGCACACATGCCCAGCGTGAGTTTTAAGCTGCCAGGTCCAGGACTCAAACCACAGTCAACTACATGGGAGTCCAGCACATAACCATTACACCATCTGCTGGTCCCAAGGGTAACAGAACTTCTCCTTAGAGGGATTTCAGTGACTTAGCAAAGCTAAGAGTTAGTTAAGAGCCAGAGCAGGACTTGAAGTCCAACCCATCTGCCTACCACGCCCATGATGCTTCCCAAAGTTATCATTTCATTCATGTACTCATTTCCTCAACAGAATACTATTATATTATTATCTGACATCCTTCGGGCTTCTCATCTCTCACTAAGTTAGAATTCCCTAGCTGAGCGACGATGTCTTATTTCCTTAATATATTCCAAGGAGAGACTAATGCTATGTCTTACACATAGTAGATACACAATAAAAACATGAGCATCCAATTAACTAATTAATATCATCATAGAGTACATAACAAAAGAGCACACAGCTATAGAAGCTGTTAAAAAAGAAAAAATTAAGGCAGACGTGTCAACATGACCCTATTTGGCAAGAAATATCTATTTGAGGGAACCAGCAGTTAGCATAATGGCTATGTCACTGGACTCCCACGTAATCGACTGCGGTTCGCGTCCCGGACCCGGTGGCTTAAAACTCACGCCGGGCACGTGTGCGTGCGTGCCCAAGATCCCGAGAGGAGAATGGAGGAGAAGGGATTGCGGTGTGACCATCCCCCCTGGGGGGTGATTTCTCCCTTTCTGTCTCTATGTCTCTCTCTGTCTGGCTGGATAGCGCATGCGCTCTATAGTGAAAAAAAAAAACTCTCCAAAAAAAAAAGAAAAATGAAAAGAAATATCTTTTTGATAAGGTCAAGTTTATTCCTTTTTATATTTTGAATTGTTCACTAAGTTCTCAGCATCAGAACCTGGGGTCTCACAGAATGGTAGAATTGAACAGTCTCAAAAGATATTTTATTAAGTACTTTTAAGAATTTTTATAAATAAGCATCTAGTATAATGTCTAGCACATAGAAAATACTAAAGAATTCACTGGGTAAGTCATTGGTAGTCTCATAATACCTGGTACATTATCTGACATAGAGTGGGTATGCAATAACCGATTATTGAATTATATATGGTTACATGACTTCTACTGGCCTAATAAAAATAGCTTTCAAGTATCTAGCCAAGTTCTAAGTATTTTGCATGTCTTACCTCATTTAATCTTCATATCAATTCTACAAAGCAGGTATTAATATCTGTATCCTACAAATAAAGAAACTCAGGCTCAGAATGTTTAAGCACTTTTCCTAAGGTCCTTGGTTTGAATGTGTCCCCTCCAAATTTCATGTTGAAACTTAATACCCATTGTGGGGGTATGAGGTGAGGACTTTGGGGGAATGATTAAGGCTTCACCTTTATGAAGAGATTGGTGACTTATGAATAAAAGCTGGAGGGAACTAGCCAGCCCCTTTTGCTCTCAGGTTCCATCTTGGAAGCAAGGGCTAGGGCCCTCCCCAGACACAGTGTCCTGGTGATATAAATGATCCTGAGAAATTCCTAAGGCCCACGAGCCAGCTACCTGGAGAGATACATGGCAGAGCCAAAAGGCCGTACTCACTCTTCTTTTTTTTTCTTCTTTTTTGAGAGGTTTTTGTTATAGGGCGCATGTGCTCGCCAGAAGGAGAGAGATAGAAAGACAGAAAGTGAGAAATCACCCCCCAGAAGGGAGGGCCATGTCGCAATCCCTTCTCTTCCTTTCTCCTCTTGGGATCTTGGGCACACACGCACACACGCCCGGCATGAGTTTAAGCCACCAGATCCGGGGCTGGAACTGTGGTCGACTACGTGGGAGTCCAGTGTCATAGCCATTACGCTGTTGGTCTCTGTTCTCACTCTTCTGACTTTCCCAGGAGCCCACAGCCAGGATCCCCCAGGTACTCCTTCCTTTCTAGTGACAATAATGAGGCGAGGGTAGGAGTACCAAAGAGTTCAGGGCTCTTGGTTTACATGGAATGTCCAAGTATCAGCGTTCTTTTCTTTCATCACATAATTTAGGTTTCTTGAAAACATGTGAAGCAGATACTGATTTTATTCCTATTTTACAGAAGAAGAAACTGAAGCTTAGGGAGGTTGAATTACTTGTCCAAGTTCACACAGGTGGTAAGTGGCAGAGCTGGCTTTTGAACTCAGACCAATTGGCATCCCAAAACCTTAGCCACGTGATTATTTTATTTACACTTTGTAGTATCCAGAAACTGCATGTTAATTATTATTGACATAATAGTTATAATCATGGCAACCGTGTAGTATATGCTTACTGTTTTCCAGGCATTGCTCTAAGAATGTATTCCTCATGTGATCCTTCTGCCAGTGCTGTGGAGTAAATATTATTAGCATATTGTTATAAGCGAGGGAGCTGAGGCTAATGCGAAGAAGTAGTAGAGCTGGGATTTGAACCCAGACTTGGCTAATTCCAACAGCTGGGTACCTCCAAACCTCCCCTGGTATTTACGCCATTAATCATTAAACTTCTGGTATTCCTATTTTGACTTTGACTTTGACTTTGTCTTTGCCTTTGAGAGTGGACTACATACCTCTTTTATTTTATCAATCTTATACTATATATTTTTGGGGAATTGAAGTCAAGAACATTATTGGGAAAATACAATGAGTTAATGTTGATGCCTCCATCCTTCTAGTGTATCGAACAGAGATAGCCCTGGTTTTCTGCTGTTTCCTATAAAGTCACCAGAACTACACTTCCACGGCAACTTTAAAATAATCAGACATTGTAGGGAAGTTCTTGCTCTGCTAGGATACGCTTGTTTAGAAAAAAATGCAAGATGAGGGACCAGCAGTTGGCAAACTGGCTATGTCGCAGGACTCCCGTGTAGTCGATCGTGTGTGCGTGCATGCCCAAGATCCCGAGAGGAGAATGGAGGAGAAGAAATAGCAGCGTGGCCATCCCCCCTGGGGGGGGTGATTTCTCACTTTCTTTCTCTCTTTCTCTCTCTGTCTTTCTGGCGAGCGCATGTGCCCTATAGCAAAATCCTCTCAAAAAAAGAAAAAGAAAGAAAGAAAAGAAAAAATGGGAGCTGGGGCATGATCTCATTAATGAGCAGAATGGCTTCATCAAGAGGAATCTGTTGGAAATCACCCTTTTAACCGCTAGGCAACAGAAAGCGAAGAAAACACATGTACAGAGAAAGAAGTGCAGATGCTAAATGGAATGCTCTTTGGCATGTAGATTCAGACACACTCATATTATTTTACAAACCTATAAAACCCAGTTGGGAAAATGAATAATTCAAAGAGATGGCCCTAGGTGTTTTCCAGAAATAAGCATATTACACTGTTATTAGAATCAACATTGTCAGAGTGAGGCTCACACAATGACTGAGCTGGCAAATGCTTCTGTGTATAATTGAAGCAGTCGAGGAATGACAGTAATAACCCTGACACCTGCATGAATCTACAGTGTGCAGAATGCTTTGCCCTACCTTGTACTGCTTATCCTTAACACAACCCACCAAGATGTACAGAATCTCCATCTAGATACAAGAAAACTCGGGCTTAAGTTTTTTTAATCTGGTCCATTGTTCTTTTTATTACTCTTAAATACAAGTAATAACAATAAATAGGGAATTAAGAAAATGACCTGGGAGGCAAGTAGGTGGTGTGATGGTTAAGGTGCAGCATGGTGGTTAAGGCACTGGACACTCCCACATGGCCGAGCATGGTTCAAGTCCTGGATCTGGGGCTTGCTTTCTCACTTTCCCCCTCTCTGTCTCTCTCTTTTTCTGGTCAAATTAAAAATAAAAATAAAAATAAAAAATAATGAATAAAGTTAAAAATAAATATTAAAAAAATAAAAGATGCAGGACTCCCACATAGTCAACCACAGTCTGAGTCCCAGACCTGGTGGCTTGTTCTCACTTTCCCTCTCTCTCTTTCTCTCTCTCTCGTAAGTATATACTCTCTCTCTTTCTATCTCTCTCTGGTAAGTACATATGCCCTAGAGCAAATACAAACAATCATAACCATAAATGAAATTTTTAAAAAAGAAAGAAAGAAAATGGCCTGGAAAACATGATAGATGGCCCCCTCTGCAACTCTGTCTGGGCCATGACTGGTATATGGGCTTTTTGTATTTTATAAGGAATGATGGAAAATTAGTTGGTGGATATAATTCATCCCTTTTCTATGACTGTAGTCGGATAAAGCACTTAGGCTTCCTGTCTACATGTAAGTATCTGTCATAAAGTCTAATTTATAAATTAGACATGGTAAGAGATTAACAGCAATAGCGGCCATCTCCATAGCATAGTGGTTTAGGGGCCAGATCCCACATGGCTTACTGCACTTTGAATCCTGGCCCTAGTGACTTGAAAAACACACCAGGTGCATGTGTGCATTTGTGCTCCAAGTCCTGACAGGATGGGAAAATAGAGAGGGGATTACAGCATGACCAAGCCCCATTGAAGGGTGAGGGGTGTTTTCTCTCTCTCTCTCTCACTCATCCCCTCTGGCAATTAAAACAAATTAAAGAAATAAAAAATAAAAATGAAAGGGTATATCTGAACTTGATACATATTAGAGAAAATAGGACAAAATGAACACATGTATTGAAGAACAGCTATAAGTGGAACTGAATATCCTGTAATTAATTGAAAATTCCTTTGTGGAAATACGCAAATATAGTACTTTTCCATTAATGCTAACAAGATCAGTTTCCTAATTTACAAATCCTACTGTTGCAGGCAGCAGTGCAGCAGTGACTAAGCTAGGGCCACACACGAGGGTCTTGTGTTTGTGTCCTGGGACCTCCCTGTGTACAATGAGCACACATGCGCATGCCCACGCCCATGGCCCAGGCTGACCGAGACTGGGGTGGATCATGGCATGAAGACTTTTTGGGGTTGGGGTGTATCTCTCTCTTAATCAATCAATCAATCAATACAAAATTTACTGTTGGCATTTCTGGTACAATAAATATTAATATTGAGATGTATTCCTACTAAGGGTCTCCACTAACTCTCTAAAACATCAGTCTGGGTCCAGTAGGTGGTATGGAGGTTAAGGTGGCTGGATCTCACACAGCCAACTATGCAGTTTGAGTCCAAGACCTGACAGCTTGAAAATCATGCCGGGTGCATGTGCATATGTGCCCAAATTCCGAGAGGAGAATGAAAGAGAAGGGACTGCGGTGTGGCCATCCCTCCTGAGGGGGAGGATGATTTCTCATTTCCCCTCTCTATCCCTCTCTGTCTCTCTCTGGCAAGCATACACACCCTGTAGCAAAAAGCTAAAAATAGTAACAGTAAATAATAGTAAAAAGGTCACCCTGGGTGCTGTATTGTGACAGGCTACAAGGGACAAGGATATAAGCAGGAAACCCAATTTAGGAGACTATTGCAGGAATCCAGGTGAGTGAAGGCAGCGATTCAGCTCAAGATGGAAATAGCAGAATTAGGAGAATGGACATATTCTGTACATATTTTGAAGGTAGAGTCTATAGAATACCCTGATGGATTGCTTATGAGGTGTGAGAAAAGAGAATATTTCCAGGGTTTTGGCCTGAATGACCATGATAGAGTTGCTATCAATTGACTCTGGTTAGGAAGATGCTGTGGGGAGCAGGTTTAGAATACAAGTATTAGGAGTTCCATTCTCGGCATATTGAGTTTGAAAAACTTACCAGACATATATGTGGAGATGTTGAGTATGCATTCCAACATTTGAGTCTAGGGACCAGCAGTTAGCGTAATGGCTATATTGCTGGACTCCCATGTAGTCAACCGTGGTTCGCGTCCCAGATCCAGTGGCTTAAAACTCACACCAGGTACGTGTGTGTGCGTGCCCAAGAGCCCGAGAGGAGGATAGAAGAGAAGGGATTGCGGCGTGGACATCCTCCCTTGGGGAGGGGGGTGGTGATTTCTCGCTTTCTGCCTCCCTGTCTCTGTCTGTCTGGCGAGCACACGTGCTCTATAGCAAAAAACCTCTCCAAAAAAATAAAAAAAAGTTTGAGTCTAAAGTTCAGACAAGATATATGAGACATAAGTTCAATTTTCAGAGTTTTCAGCATGTGAATGGCATTGAAATCCACAAGGCTGGATGAGATTATCAAGGAAGTGTGTATAATAGGGGAAAAGACGAAGTCCGGTTCTTAAACCTCTCCAGCAGCAACAGAGAGAGACCAGCCAAGGAGCAGAGTGGCCAGAGAGATAAGAGTAAACCTAAGAGAAAGTCAAGTGAAGAAGAAAATCCAGAAGAAAAGGATGAACTGTGTACATGCAGCTGGTAGGCCATGTAAGGTAAGGACTAAGAAC